>NW_026688250.1:0-78761 GCF_030445035.2 Dasypus novemcinctus | reverse complement strand
AGCGTCCCCCTCTGCTCAGGGTCCCCCTCTGGTCAGCGTCCCCCTCTTCTCAGGGTCCCCCTCTGGTCAGGGTCCCCCTCTGGTCAGCGTCCCCCTCTGCTCAGGGTCGCCCTCTGGTCAGGATCCCCCCTCTTCTCAGGGTCCCCCTCTGGTCAGCGTCCCCCTCTGCTCAGGGTCCCCCTCTGGTCAGGGTCCCCCTCTGCTCAGGGTCGCCGCTCTGGTCAGGGTCCCCCTCTGGTCAGGGCCCCCCTCCTCAGGGTCGCCCCTCTCGGGCAAGCCGCGTCTGCCCTTGGCTTCGTTCCTGCCTGGAGAGGAGGGAGCGAGGGGCCCCGAGAGGCCGCCCCGTGTGTCTGGCGCTGTCGGCCGCTCGTTGTTCAGCCGCTCCTAAGTGTTTAGAGCAGCCGAGCGCTGAGCTGCCGCCCTTCTCCCTGAGTTTAACCGTTGACGAGACAGGCCAGCGGCAGCAGCGCAGAAAGGCCCAGGGCTGGGTTTCCCAGCAGTGCTGGTGCCGCTGAGGCCGGAGGCCAAAGGGAGCGGGGAGAGTCTAGGCCTGTGTGAGGGCCCCTGGGCCAGAAACAGGCCCTCAGGGGCTGGGGCAGGCGTGAGGGGAGAGGAAGCTGAGGCTGCATCTGTTAAGGAGTCTGGGCTTTAAAATAAAGGGGGCAAAGATCTGATGGGATTATGCAGAGGCCTAACACCATCAAATTTTCATTTAAAAGTGGGGAGAGGAGCAGAGGTGGCTCAAGCGGTTGAGCACCCACCTCCCACACAGGAGATTCTGGTTCAGTTCCAGTGCCTCCTGAAAAAAACAAAACACAATTTTGTGTGATCTCTGTGTCGTTTTTGGAAAAGACAACTGAAAAAAAAAAACACATTTGAGGCAAAAAAAAAAAAAGCAAAACAAATGGGAAAACTAGGTCGGGTAGCCTGTAAGGCTCCCTGGTTGAGCACGGCTTCCCACATAGGAGTCGGGGTCAATCTCGGGCCCAGCTCCTAAGGAATAATGAGTTGGGGGAGGGGCAGGGTTCCTCACTGAAACAGTGGGGCAGGCCTGGGTGCAGGGCCCTCCTCTGCTCACCTGGCGCTCTCTCCCCTCCTCCCCAGGCCGCAGAGGCCAGCGCTGGACGGTGCAGACCTGCCTGACATGCGGGCGCAGCCAGCGCTTCCTCAACGACCCCGGGCACCTCCTGTGGGGAGACCGGCCTGAGGCCCAGCTGGGCGGCCAGGCGGGTGAGAGGCCGCGGGCGCAGGGCGGGAGCTGCCGGGGCCGCGGCTGCGTGGGCTTCTGACGGCTGCTCTGCTCCTCAGGCCCTGCAGCCCCTCAGCCCCCGCCGCCCGCGGCGCCCCCCAGTCGAGACCCCCGTCCTGAGGAGCAGGAAGCCCCGCCTCGGAGTCCCAGCCAGCAGTGACGGCCCGTCTTCCACCAAGTGAAGCTGGACCCGGCTCGCTTTGTGTGATGCCTTCTGTGGGGCTGGGGGCCTGGGGCTCCCGTTCCTGTTTCCGTCCCTATTTCTCTCCCTTGACTTGATCCCTGTCCTCCCACCAGGCAGTGACATCCTGCTTTCTGTAGCCCACTGGCCCCTCCACGCAGCCCCGGTCTCCAGGACTCAGGGTCCACTGTCCCATTTGGAACGCAGGGTCCAGAATTGTCTGCAAGGTTCTGAGTCTCTTGGGGCGTTCATGTGGGTCGCCCTGACCCCTGGCTGCACCCCACAGAGAGCTGCTGATTTTAAAGGAGGGGCTGTGAAGATGGGTCTCTGCTCCTCCAGGCCAGCCTCAGCGTTTCTCCAAAACATTCTGAGGGAAATGGTGCAAACCTGAAGTGACCAAGTCAGAGAAAGGGCACTGGCAGATGGTACACAAGTGTGCATCACAGGCAAACTCAGGGTTTCCTGGAGAATCCATAAACAAGGAAAGTTGTTTTCTGTGAAATCCCTAGAAAGCCTACCCAGGGATAGAAGTCTCAGACTGACCTCTTTGCTAGCTGGCTGCTGGTCAGTTTTCCCCAACAGGTGTACCAACAGAATTCGCCATTCCAGAATGCAGTTTTCTCTCTTCCTTTCTCTCTCTTTTTAAAGGTTTATTTTATTTATTTCTCTCCCCTTCTCCCCCATTGTCTGTTCTGTGTGTCCACTTGCATTCTTGTCATGCGGGAGTAGGAAACTGTCACTTTTTGTTGTTGCATCACCTTGCTGTGTCAGCTCTCCGTGTGTGCACTGCCACTCCTGGGCGGACTGCTCTTTTTTCGTGCAGGGTGGCTTTCCTTGAGGGGTACACTCCTTGCACGTGGGGCTCCCCTACGCGGTGGACATCCCTGCGGGACACGGCACTCGTGCGCGGCAGCACTGCGCGTGGACCAGCTCACCACACGGATCAGGAGGCCCTGGGGGTCTAAACTCTGCATCCTCCGTATGGTAGGCGGACGCTCCACCAGTTGAGCCAGAAGGAAGCTTCCCTCTTCCCTTTATCTTTTAAATCCCTTGATGCAGTTGTCTATTGCATAAAAATGACTCGTAACATGGCTTAAAACAAGGATTTAGGGGGGAATCGGACTTGGCCCAGTGGATAGGGCGTGCATCTACCACACGGGAGGTCCGTGGTTCAAACCCTGGGCCTCCTTGACCCGTGTGGAGCTGGCCCATGCACAGTGCTGAGGCGTGCAAGGAGTGCCCTGCCACGCAGGGGTGTCCCCGTGTAGAGGGAGCCCCATGTGCAAGGAGTGCACCCCGTAAGGAGAGCTGCCCAGCACAAAAGGAAGTGCAGGCTGCCGAGGAATGGTGCCACCCAGGAATGGCACCACACACGCGGAGAGTTGACACAGCAAGATGACGCAACAAAAAGAAACACAGATTCCTGTACCACTGACAACAACAAACAGACAAAGAAGAAGACGCAGCAAATAGACACAGAAGGGGGGGGAGAATAATAACATAAATCTTTTAAAAAATAAAATAAGGATTTAGGATTCTGGCGGGGCCTGACCAGTGCTGCTCTGTCCCGCAGCAGCTGCTCGCTCACCGCCTCCCATGGAGCGTTGCCGCACCGCTGGTGTGGAGGTTCCACAGCGCAGCAGTCTCAGGGAGAGTGGGCTTACGTGGCTTCTGGCTCCCACAGAGCATTCGGAGGACAAGCCGCAGTGCGCGTCCCCACTCGTTAGTGTCCCCTGGGACACACGGGGAGAGGCTACGATGGCATGGACACAGGGCCACTGACACAAAACTACTGCGCCTTGACTTGGCCTGCCCCGGACTCCCTTGTGTGGAAAGTAAACACTGCACATGACTGAGCATCTGCAAGTGGCCTCTGCTGGCTTACTTCTGGGACAGGCTCACCTGCGTGACCATGGAGCCAGCAGGTGACTGTCTCCAGGTGGCCTCTGCTGGCTTACTTCTGGGACAGGCTCACCTGCGTGACCGCAGAGCCAGCAAGCACCTTGCCTGGAAGTGCCCCCCCGCCTCGAGGCCCCTCGCGCTGTGGCTCGCGTCTTCCTCCTGCGTCCCACTTCCGCTGGCTGAGTACGTCGGCTTCCTGCGCTGCGTCTGGCTCTCGGCCCAGTCTGTTGTGGGCACGGCCGTGGCTGAGTGTCCACGGGGGGCAGCAGTGGTGGAACTTCGCGTTGTGAGTCCTTGGCTCAGTCATGAAGCGACTCCTCCCTCTCCGCGAGACCGTGGGAATCACTGCTTTCGCTGAGAGGCAGCTGGACGAGCCTGCAGCGCAGGTCACCTGGACTTGACCGTCAGGACACGTTCCTCGAGATCTGAAGAGCCGACCCTGCGCTCCCCCAGAGCTCCATCCTTTTCACGTTTACTCACTGTGCCTTGGCAGTTGTCAACACACGCAAAAGCAGATTTCTTGTGCCCAAGACGAAAAGAAACCAAGACCCTAGGATCCAGCTTTCTCTGGTTTCTCTAAACAGTTTAGTGATGCAGAAGCAGGGCCTTTTCAGGACTAGAAAACATGAGGGAGCGGGTGCGGCTCAGTGCTTGAGCACCGGCTTCCCGCACACGAGGTCCCAGTTTCAATCCCTGGCCCTGGTACCAAAAAAACAAACAAAAAACATGAAAGGAGAGGGAAGAAACTGAGGTCATTCTAATCAAATCAGGAAAACGAAGCCTTCTAATAGCCACAGAAATCAAGATTGAGTAATTCCCCCATTCTTACATGTTTAGCACTTTTCAGAACTGGTACCAATCACTATCGTGGTTAGCCGGAAAGACTGAGAGACTGTACATCTGAATTCAGAAGGAATTTGAAAATGACTTAGGTTGGGAAGCAGATGTGGCTCGAGTGATTGAGCTCCCACCTACCACATGGGAGCTGCTGGGTTCGATTCCCAGTCCCTCCTAAAAAAGATGAGCCAGACAGCAGCTGATACATCGGGCAGGCGCGGCGAGCTGACTCAAACAAGATGACGCAACAGGAGAGACAAGAAGGAAAACATAATAAGAGGCACAACAAAGCAGAGAGCAGAGGTGGCACAAGCAAGTAGACCCCTCCCTCCCACATGGGGGGTTCCAGGTTCTGTTCCCAGTGCCGCCTAAAAAGAAGACCAGCACACAACAGACACAGCAAATGCAAACGAGGGGGTAGGGAGAAATAATTCTTTTTAAAAATGGCAGATTCTGAACAAAAGAAATAATCCTGGTTTTTCTACCGCACATAGTTGAAATTGTCAAATGAGGTAATATATGTGGAAGAACCTTGAAAATTGGTTATTAGGATATGTTCATAGAGTGTAGGTAATCATAATATTTTGGGGAAAATAATAAGCGGCAAAAAGAATAGAAAAGACAGGTCCTGGATGTCAGAGAATCTGAGTTATTGTCCGGCAGTATGTATTTGTGAAATGAGGCAGTTTGATTATATTCTTTTCCTAAAGTTCCTTCCAACTCTGGCGACCAACAGATGTAGTTATCCAGTTTTGCCATGAAATGTCAAAGATCCAGGTTTCTTCCAGACCTCAGCTGTCACCCCATAAATACTTTCTGAGGGTCTGCCCTGGGGCAGGGCCTTGCTCCTGCACAAGAGGTATGCAGCGGTGGACACAAGCTCTGGGGGAGACGAGGGAAAAACAATGTACAACCAATAGCCTATGTCATATATGAGGCTAAATAGTCTGGGGAAAAGGGGTGCAGGAGCATGTGGGTAGTGGATTACAATTTGAAATAGAGCAGTGAGGTAAGCCACCCAAGAAGGTGCTTTCTCCATACTCACAGGTGAGCTCCACAGACACTTCCCTGCCCACAGGTGAGCTCCACAGGTGCTTCCCTACAGGACAGCAGCCTCTGTGTGCCTGCCCACAGGTGAGCTCCACAGGTACTTCCCTGCCCACAGGTGAGCTCCACAGTTGCTTCCCTGCCCAGGGATGGGCTCCACAGACACTTCCCTGCCCAGGGATGGGCTCCACAGACACTTCCCTGTCCACAGGTAGCTCCACAGGTGCTTCCCACAGGACAGCAGCCTCTGTGTGCCTGCCCACAGGTGAGCTCCACAGGTACTTCCCTGCCCACAGGTGAGCTCCACAGACACTTCCCTGCCCACAGGTGAGCTCCACAGGTGCTTCCCTGCCCAGGGCTGGGCTCCACAGGCGCTTCCCTGCCCACAGGTGAGCTCCACAGGTGCTACCCTGCCCACAGGTGAGCTCCACAGACACTTCCCTGCCCACAGGTGAGCTCCACAGGTGCTTCCCTGCCCAGGCTGGGCTCCACAGGCACTTCCCTGCCCACAGGTGAGCTCCACAGACACTTCCCTGTCCACAGGTGAGCTCCACAGGTGCTTCCCTGCCCACAACTGGGCTCCACAGGCGCTTCCCTGCCCGCAGGTGTGCTCCACAGGTGCTTCCCTACAGGCTCCTCCGTGTCCAGCTGAAGTGTTCAGGGGGTGAGCTCCCCTCTTCATGGCGGGCGGTGGCTCTGCCTCCACCAAGGCTCCTGAGCGTGGAATCCCTGGTGTGGGAAGAGGTCCAGGTGCTGCGGGATGCATGGAGGGTGGAAAGTGAGGACAGAGGTGGGTTCCTGGAGCCGGGGTCAGCCTGGAGCTTTATCTGCTACATTGCTGGCACCTGGGTTAACTTGATATGTGGGTGACTATAAATGACATCTTTCACCCCATTCCCTTATAGTCTGTGATGGGGCCCCCTTCAGGAGAAGTTAATGGAAAAGAATAAACACTACAGAAAATGAATGAAACCTAAGTCAATTTTTACAAAAGAGAAAACAAATGCATAAACCTTAGCTACGCTAACAAAGAGATCAGGCTCAAATTACTAGAGTGAGACTTGAAATCGGAGCAGTACTGCCAACCTTACAGAAATAAAAGGAGCATATCGAACAATACGGGTAACTGAACGACAACACATTAGCTAGCTCAGGGGAACTGAGCGCGTTCTTAGAAAGACACACACTGCACATCCAACCCCAGTGAAACAGAAATCAGGGTAGACCGTCAAGCAAGGTGCTTTTTCCGGGCAAATTCCACCAAACGTAAAAAGAAAAATGAGTCGTTCGCAAACTCTCCCTTAAGACAGAAGAGAAGCGAACACATCCCAACCCATTCGATAAGATTGGTCTTACCTGACATCAAAACTGTGAAGGGACAGGGGGAGGAGGGGGGAATAAAATAAATCTTTAAAGAGAAAACTATGTGAGGGGGATGCTGAGTGCAGTGGTCGGGGAGGAGGTCCCCGTGCTGTACAGCAAGGCCCACGGTGCCTGCGCCACTGCAGCAGTGAGCACTCCTCCTCCCGGCTGGTGCTCCTCCATGGCTTGTGCTCCTTCTCCTGGGCTGGTGCTCCTCCTGACTGGTGCTTCCCCCGACTGGTGCTCCTCCCCGACTGCTGCTCCTCCTGGCTGGGGCTCCTGGCTAGTGCTCCTCCTGTCTGGGGCTCCTCCTGGCTGGGGCTCCTCCTGGCTGGGCTGGGGCTCCTCTTGGCTGGGGCTCCTCCTGGCTAGTGCTCCTCCTGGCTAGTGCTCCTCCTGGCTGGGGCTCCTCCTGGCTGGGGCTTCTCCCGGCTGGTGCTCCTCCCGGCTGGGGCTCCTCCTGGCTAGTGCCCCTCCTGGCTGGGGCTCCTCCTGGCTGGGCTGATGCGCCTCCTGGCTGGGCTAGTGCTCCTCCTGGCTGGGCTGATGCTCCTCCTGGCTGGGCTAGTGCCCCTCCTGGCTGGGCTGGGGCTCCTCCTGGCTAGTGCTCCTCCTGGTTAGTGCTCCTCCTGGCTGGGCTAATGCTCCTCCTGGCTGGGCTAGTGCCCCTCCTGGCTGGGCTGGTGCTCCTCCTGGCTGGGCTGGGGCTCCTCCTGGCTGGGCTGGGGCTCCTCCTGGCTGGGCTAGTGCTCCTCCTGGCTGGGCTGGGGCTCCTCCTGGCTGGGCTGGAGCTCCTCCTGGCTGGGCTGGGGCTCCTCCTGGCTGGGCTAGTGCTCCTCCTGGCTGGAGCTCCTCCTGGCTGGGCTGGTGCTCCTCCCTGGCTGGGGCTCCTCCCTGGCTGGGGCTCCTCCTGGCTGGGGCTTCTCCTGGCTGGGGCTCCTCCTGGCTGGGGCTCCTCCTGGCTAGTGCCCCTCCTGGCTGGGGCTCCTCCTGGCTGGGCTGATGCTCCTCCTGGCTGGGCTAGTGCTCCTCCTGGCTGGGCTGGAGCTCCTCCTGGCTGGGCTAGTGCTCCTCCCCGACTGCTGCTCCTCCTGGCTGGGCTAGTGCTCCTCCTGGCTGGGCTGGAGCTCCTCCTGGCTGGAGCTCCTCCTGGCTGGGCTGGTGCTCCTCCCTGGCTGGGGCTCCTCCTGGCTGGGGCTCCTCCTGGCTGGGGCTCCTCCTGGCTAGTGCCCCTCCTGGCTGGGGCTCCTCCTGGCTGGGCTGATGCTCCTCCTGGCTGGGCTAGTGCTCCTCCTGGCTGGGCTAGTGCTCCTCCTGGCTGGGCTGGAGCTCCTCCTGGCTGGGCTAGTGCTCCTCCTGGCTGGAGCTCCTCCTGGCTGGGCTGGAGCTCCTCCCGGCTGGAGCTCCTCCTGGCTGGGCTAGTGCTCCTCCTGACTGGGGCTCCTCCCGGCTGGGCTGGGGCTCCTCCCGGCTGGTGCTCCTCCCTGGCTGGGGCTCCTCCTGGCTGGGGCTCCTCCTGGCTGGGGCTTCTCCTGGCTGGGGCTCCTCCTGGCTGGGGCTCCTCCTGGCTAGTGCCCCTCCTGGCTAGTGCTCCTCCTGGCTGGGCTGATGCTCCTCCTGGCTGGGCTAGTGCTCCTCCTGGCTGGGCTGATGCTCCTCCTGGCTGGGCTAGTGCTCCTCCTGGCTGGGCTGATGCTCCTCCTGGCTGGGCTAGTGCTCCTCCTGGCTGGGCTGATGCTCCTCCTGGCTGGGCTAGTGCTCCTCCTGGCTGGAGCTCCTCCTGGCTGGGCTAGTGCTCCTCCTGGCTGGGGCTCCTCCTGGCTGGGCTGGAGCTCCTCCTGGCTGGGCTAGTGCTCCTCCTGGCTGGGCTAGTGCTCCTCCTGGCTGGAGCTCCTCCTGGCTGGGCTAGTGCTCCTCCTGGCAGGGGCTCCTCCTGGCTGGGCTGGAGCTCCTCCCGGCTGGAGCTCCTCCTGGCTGGGGCTCCTCCTGGCTGGGGCTCCTCCTGGCTGGGCTGGGGCTCCTCCCGGCTGCTGCTCCTCCTGGCTGGGGCTCCTCCTGGCTGGGGCTCCTCCTGGCTGGGCTGGGGCTCCTCCCGGCTGCTGCTCCTCCCTGGCTGGGGCTCCTCCCTGGCTGCTGCTCCTCCCTCTTGGCTCCGTGGCTGCTGTGCTCTCGTGGGGCTGGGCCCAGCGTGGCCGCTACCAGCGCTTTCTGCTCAGCTCCGGCCTCCAGCGCTGAGGGGCCCCAACCATCCTGCGCCTCCCACTGCTGAGCTCAGGCTGTCGTGGCTGCACACACAGTGTTTTGCATTTATTTTGGGAATGAACTTACCTGAGGAGCTTCCCTGGTTCCAGGACCAGGTGCCTTTTAATGAGAGAAAAGTACCCGAGATTGTCAGGGCCTCCCTTGCCTCATAGTAAATACCCAAGGACCCTCAGTGCTTCCTGTGCTTGGGCTAGAATTCCTTTCGTGCTGTGTATGACTAGTGCCAATTAGCCAACTGCGGGGAGCAGAAAGCCTGATGACCTCAACTGCTCTCTGGAACACAGGCTCCGCAGCAGGGCCTTCTCCTGGCTCTGGTTGGGTCGCTGGGTGTCGTAGCTGCTGCCAGGTTTAGATGGGCTTGTTTGGTGTCACCGCCTGGGGGGCCACACTGAAATGGGGTCGGGAGGGGCCTTAGTGAGGGAGCGTTCCTGGAAACCACGTGGCCAGGCCTTGCCTTTCAGACACTTTGGAGCAAGCCCATGGAAGGAGGGTGTCCTAAAATGCCTTCCTTTGCTATTGCTTCCCGAGTCGGAACGGAAGTGTCTCTGTGCACCGAGGCTGAGTGCTCACCCAAAGCAGAGCTGGGGAGAACGCGGGTGGTTCCTGTGACATCAGCGGTGGGGCCCGTCCCAGTGGAAGGGCAGGTGATCTCCAGCCTCAGACCAGCGTCTCACCTGTCCCTGCCTCCACCTCAGATGACTTCATCCACGTCCTTTGAAAGCCAGAAATCAGTGCTGCCAATAATGGCATTTTTCATTCAAAGAGGAGAGGCTTTTATCCTTCTTGAAAATGTGTTTAAGTGTTACTGTTTTTGAAAGCAGATGTATTATTCAGTTCTTGGAGAATTTTAAAAAGGAGATTTCAGTAAAATATGTGTCACTGCTAATTTTTAAACATTTATTATGCAAATTGCTTTAAAGTAAAAAACTCAAATGCTTCTGTTTTACCGTTTTGTTTATTTCAAAAGCATTCTGGGGAAGCAGATGTGGCTCAAGCAATTGGGCTCCCGTCTACCATATGGGAGGTCCAGGGTTTGATACCCAGGGCCTCCTGGTGAAGGCGAGCTGGCCCGTGTGGCGAGCTGGCCCATGCAGAGTGCTGCCCCGTGCAGGAGTGCTCACCCACAGAGAGCTGGCACAGCAAGATGACACAGCCCAAAGACACACAGAGGAGAGACAACAAGAGACGCAGCAGACCAGGGGCTGAGGTGGCGCAAGAGAATGATCGCCTCTCTCCCACTCCAGAAGATCCCAGGATCAGTTCCCAGAGCCGTCTATCAAGAACACAAGCAGACACAGAAGAACACACAGTGAATGGACACAGAGCAGACAACATAGGGAGGGGGAGAAATCAGTAAATAAAAATCTTTAAAATATGCGTTCTGTTTATGAATAGTGTCTCATTCACTGAATAGAAAATTTTCTTGGAGGATACTATATATATTTTTTTAATGTTTTCAGTGACTCAGTAACATCGGGGGTGTTCCACTTTAAACACACACACCTGTATCTCCTCCAGGTAAACTGAGGTGGGCTATGAATGACACATGGGGAGAACGGGGCACATCAGGACAGAGAGCACCCCTCGTGCGTCCGCTCTCTCACGCTCTCCTCATTTCCCCTCCATCCTCCGCAGCAGCAGTACCTGAAGCGACGCCCACATGCCCTGCTCCCGGCCCTGGCCTGCCCCTGCCCCTGAGCAGGCAGCGGTGTTTCCTCCTCTGTAGGTAGAGGGCAGAGACATTCCGCCTTGCTGTGTTGCGAGCGACTAGATGAGCACACTCTCTGGTCCACGCGCTTTTGGGCACACCCAAAAGATGGAGCGCGGGCACTGAGCCCAATGTCTCCAGCCCGCCTCACCCTCCTCCCCTGAGCCCTCCCCCTATCAGCTATGCTGTAAGCCAAACCGCTACATAAACGCTGCAACTTCCTCAATACAGCAGCCGTGCGCCATGAACCCGTCTCGGAGTCGGTCTGTCTCCGTCGTCCTTACGCCAACGAGCTCCTTGTTCAGCAAGTGGTGCCCGGACGGGCCCGTTGCAGCCGCCGCTCCTGCCGTCTCCGACTCGGGTAAGGGACCCTTGCCGCGGGTGACCCACCCTCCTGCGCTCCGACTCCGCAGGCCCGAGCCCTGCGCGCTCGCCTGGCAAGTGGGCACATTGAAGTAGCAGGAAAGGCACTTAGCAGGGCTGGGCATGACAGTCCGCTTTAGTCCCTGGCTCTCCCCCGCTCTCCGGGACCCTCAGACCTGGGCTAAGCTGCTAGAGCGCCTGCGCGCTGCGGAGGTTCGTGAGAACAGCACGTTTCCTCTCGCCTTCTCCCTGCGCCCCTAGCTGCTCACGCCTTCCGGGGGCCGCGGGAAAGGAACCAGCCCCTACCGCTGGGGAATAGAAGGCCTGCAGACTGCTCCCCAGCAGCGCCGCGCCCCCTCCGCCGCCGGACCCCCGCCCTACGGCGCCCCCTCCCTCCCGGGGTTGCGGCGGGGCAGGCGGCGGCCAGGGTCCGGGGTCCGGAGTCCCCCGCAGGGTCCCGCGCGCCCCACGGGGGGCGAATCCCGGGGAGGCCAGCGCGGCAGCAACTGCGGACGCGCCGGGCCCTTCCCGTAAGTGGCCCCGGCCGCGGCGGGCGCTGGGGCGGCTCCCGGAGAGCCCGGCAGGCGCCGGCGCGGACGCGCGCGCTCGCGGGTGGGGGGGGATGCACGCGGGGGCGCGGGAGAATCCTCCCTCTCCGCCCCCCGCTCGCCCCTCCCCCGTCCCCGCCTCAGCGGCGCAGCCCCCCCCACCCCCGCCGGGTCCGCCCCCGGCCGCGGTCCCGCACCGCGCCTCGCCTCAGCGGCGCCTGCAGCAGGCTTAGAACTAGTGCAAACCAGGGAAATCCAACTGCCTAATTAAAACAGAGCGTCGCAAAAGCCCGCAGCGAGTGTTAGCGCGATGTAATTCCTGCCCAGTGCTGTAAATGTCAAAGTAAAAAAATCCTCGTCCAGCGACAGCTAAACCCTGGGCACAATAGCCCGCTACCACCCCCAGAATGCACCTGTATTTATTATACAAAAAAACCCAAAAGCAACAAAGAGCAAATGGCGCTTCATAACTTACAGGCCATCAATTCTCATATGAAAAAAATGCGCTCACCATGAATCTCCCTCATCCCTCAGCTGTACACGAAAATAATTATATTTTTATAATAAACATAAAAAATTGTTTCTTTTCCATCCCGTTGCATAAACAAGACCGCCCATATTTCGCCTTCATGGTTCTGGCAATTAACCGTGCTGTACCCGCTAAGAGGTACCAATAAAAAATCCTCCCCCAAAGCGTGAAAAACAGTCTCACTGTATGTCAGAATTTCGTAGGCAATGCCACGTTACCATTGCAAACTTACTGCCAAATCGTCCACTACGTGGATGACATTCTCATAGCACACCCTAATCAGGATCATCTAACGAACTGTGTTAAGGTGTTACTCCATAATCTAGAACAGTGAACACTGCAAATCGTCCCCAAAAAGGTGCAAACTAAGTCGCCTTCAGCTTTCTAGGAAATCGGATCAATACGGGCTTCAAGCCCTTGTCACCGTCTCTAACAACACCACGGAACTGCACATTATTGAGCTGCAGAAAGTCTGCGGGGACATAAACTGGATCCCACCACATCTATCCCTCTCATCACATAAATTAGCCCCCCTCTTTTCCCTTTTAGAGGGAGACCCCAATCCCACCAGTCGTCCTCCTGTACTCAGTTCTGAAGCTGTAAACGTCATAAAATATATCAGTTCCCAAAAGCAAAACACAGAACTGGCCCAATTTACTCCTCATAAACCTCCCCTTGCCGTAGCATTAGCAACCCCAGGAACGCCCGCTGGAGTTCTGTGTCACGAGCCCCTATACTGGGTGCACCTTTCCTTCAACAGTCTAAGCAAAATCACACGCCAGGTAACGGCCATCTGCCCACTGGGAAGAAAGCCACGTCACACTGCGAAAGTCATTTATGGCCAGGAGCCTGGCAAACTAATCCTGCCCCTTTCTAGAGAGCATGTTACCCACCTCCTCCAAAGCAACCTCCAAACGCAAACGCTGGTAGCTAGATTTCCCAAACAAATAGATAATCATCTGCCCGCTCACAAACTTCTCTCCACCCTCGAGCGATTGCCGCGCACTTTCCATAAAAACGCCTACCCGGGGACCAAGCCACCCCCAAATGGAACCCTTGTCTTTACAAACTCATAACACAACAAAAGCAAATGGATCGCATTACAAAATGCCCCCATGACGGCGCAGTACAGTTAGGAGAACTACATGCACTCTTCCTTGCGCTACATCATTGTCAGAATATCCCTATAAATACCTTCTCCGACAGCGCTTACGCAGTACAAACTACGGAGCCTTCCACATGCAGTCTTCCGCTAAAAAAAACAACTAAATAACCTGTTAACCCAAACCAAGGCTATTCTTAAAACTAGAGGCAGCCATGGTACATACAACACATTAGCGCACATAGTGGTTTGCCTGGCCCCCTAGCACGAGGGAGCCAACAAGAAAACGAATCCGTGTGATTAACCCTCACTACGTCTACAATGGACCGGGCTTGCACCCTACACGCCAAATCCCACATGCCTGCACCGCACTCAAGCGGCTTTCCCCTCACTCTCGCATCAACAATGCGAACATCTAACTCGCGCCTGCGCGCAATGTAGTCCCGTTACCGCTAGAACCACTACAACCCCAAAGAGTCAACAAGGGGGTTACGTCCTAACAGCTTCTAGCAAATAAATGTCACCCACGTCCCCTCGTTTGGAACACTAAAATACGTTCGTGTAATTATTAACACATATTCCAAATTTGTGGTTGCCACCGCTCCCTCTGGGGAGCATACCTGTCGTGCTACTTCTGCCTTGTTGCAGGCCATTCTGCAAATAGAAGTGCCATAAGCCTTAAAAGCAAACAACGAACCCTACTATACCTCCCAATCCTTCCAATCCTTCTATTCTAAATAACAAATCAAACACTCTACAAGCATCCCACACAGCCCACAGCATCAAGCCATCCTCAGACGCGTCCATGCCACCCTCACACAACAAATATTACAACAGAAAGGGGGAAACCCCAGAAATATACCCAAAAGCATCATAACAAAAGCCCTCAATTACACTAACTTACTTTTCTTTCAATTCTAAAGGTCTTTCTCCCTCCAACAAGCCCTTGGTGTGCTGGAAAGACCCCCTAACACAACCAGGGAACGGGCCCCATCCCCTACTAACACAAAGTCGAGAGTTTGCTAGTGTCTTTCCAGAAAATGCAGACCAGCCCATCTGGGTCCCCAGCAGGTGGATACAGGCTGCCGAGCCCACGGACCAGAGACCGGGCAGCGCAAAGGCGCTGGAGTCAGACATGCAGCTGCTGAGTAGCCTCAGTCCTCTAACCTGCGAAATGGGCCCATGGTCCTGTCCTCCGTGAGGAGAGCGCAGGGAGGACCACAGCGGCACCTCCTGCCCGCAGGGCAGCTCAGGGCTGTCGGGGCATCAGCGCTGCCGGCCCGTCCCGCCCGCTGTCCACCTCCCGCGCCCCTCACTTCCCCTCAGCCCCACGGGAGTCTGGACACTGCTTCCCCGCGACGGGGTCCCCTGTACACATGGGGGCAGCCCCTGCTGCAGCGCCCCTCCTTGGAGCTCGCTGCTGTCCCTCCTGCTGCGGCCGCACCGCCTGGCCAGCCCAGGGCCTGCAGCGGGGAGGGGTCCCGCAGCGTCACGTGCCCGCCGAGGCAGGGGCCCTCGCAGACCCTCCTGCGCAGTGGCTGGTGGAGGGCGACGGGCCGGGGCTCCCGCGGCGGCAGCAGGACCCAGGGGAGCTCGCCGCCCCTTTCAGGCAGACGCGGGCGGGAGGCGGGCCAGGCGCAGGCGCGGGGCGTGAGAGGGGCGGGGCGTGAGGGGGCGGGGCCTGCGGGGTGGGGTCTCCGGGGAAGGGCGGGGCCTGCGGTGCGGGTAGGGGTGAGGTCGGGTCGGGCGGGGAGGGCCAGGCCCACCCGCGGAGCCCCCCCCCCCCCCGGAGCGGTTCCGAAGCCCCCGCGGGGCGGAACGGGGCGGGATCTCCGCGGGTCCCCGGGACGGCGCAGCGCGAGCCCACAACCCGCCATGGAGTAAAGAGGAAATCCCGAGGGAAAGTGGGAATTCCTTACGGTGAGTGAGTGAAACCACAGCACGCCCGAGTCTAGAGCGGGCAGCAAAGCCGGTGCTGACAGCGACCGCGACCGCTGTAAACGCCTACATCCAAAAGAACAAGATTTCAAGTCAGAGACCTAAGCTAAAGCCTGGAGGATCTGGAAAAAGCAGAGCTAACCGGACCCAGTGTGAACCAGAAAAAGAAGAGCTAACCACACCAAAGAGAACAGAGGCAAGGAAATAAAGCTTAGAGTGGTGGTAAATGAAACAGAAGACAAGAGAAGAAAAATACAGTAGAGAGAATCAACAAAAACATCCTCGAAAGATGAATAAAATTGGCTAAACTTCAGCTACACTGACAAAAGAGGGAGGACACAAAAGACAAAAACCAGAAAAGAAACGGGGTCCTTACTTCTGACCCCCACTGGAATAAAAAGAAGTGTGAGGGGATACTAGGAACAACTGTAAGCCAACAAGTGAGATAACATAGACAAAATGAACAAATGCCTGGAAACACACAAGCTACTTACCCTGCCTAAAGAAAAAGTAAGGGATTTCAACAAACAACTTGTAAAGAAATAGAATCAATGATCGAAACTCTCCCAACAAAGAGAAGCCCAGGACCACATGGCTTCACAGAGGAATTTTAACAAGCATTTCAAGAAGAACTGACACCAATCCTGCTCAAATTCCTCAAAAACTGAAGTGCAAAAATCACTCCCACTTCATTCCAGGAAGCCAACATCACCCTCAAACCAAAGCCAGATAAAGACAGCACAAGAAAAAAAAAAAAAAAAAAACAGACCAATGTCTCTCATGAATATAGATGCAAACAAATTGTCAAGAAAGTACCAGCAAATGGAATGCCACTGTGCTTAAAAGAACTATACACCATCATCAAGTGCCCTTTTCCCTAGATGTGCAAGAATGTTTCAACATAAGAAAATCAACTCATGTAATTCAGCATGTAACAGAAAAAAAACACATGGGTATCTCCATTGAGGCAGAAAAGGCATTTGACAAAGAGCTCCTCTTCTTAATAAAAATACTTAGAAAGCTAGAAATAGCAGGAAACGTCCTGAGCGTGATACAGGAGCTATACGAAAACCCCACAGCTAACGTCGTAGTCCATGATGAAAGGTTTTTTCCTAAGTCAGGAAAAAAGACAAGGATGTCCAGTGTCTCCAGTGTCATTTGATATTGTATTGGAAATTCTAGCCTGAGCAATTGTGCAAGAAAAAGAAATAAAAGATGTCCAAACTGGAAAAGAAGTGAATTTTTCCCTTTTTACAAATGCCGTGATCCTATCTGCAGAAAATCCCACAAAAAGGTCCTAGAGCTAATAAATGAAATCAGCAAAGTAGTGGATCAACAGGCAAAGTTCAGTGGGGTTTCTATACACTAGGAAAGAGCAATTTAAAAAAATCCATTTACAAGAGCGGCTAAGGAATCCAATATCTAAGAATGTCTAACCTGATGTAAAGGGCTTCTTTGCAGAAAAATATTTAAAAACTGCTAAAAGAAAGCAAAGGAGACCCAAATAAATGGAAGGAAATTCTGTGATCAGGATTAGAAGACTAAATATAAGACGTCAGTTCTACCCAAAGCAATTTACAGATTTCTTCCAACCAACAACCTTCTTGGCAGGAATGGAAACACCAAGCATCAAATTTATACGGATGATGGGTATGATTGTTTTGTAAGTTCACAACGTCTATAATAAAAACATATCTTTAAAAAAGAAGTAGGGAAACGCACTTTGGCCCAGTGGTTGGGGCGTCCGTCTACCATATGGGAGGTCCGTGGTTCAAACCCCGGGCCTCCTTGACCCGTGTGGAGCTGGCCATGCGCAGTGCTGATGCACGCATGGAGTTCCGTGCCACGCAAGGGTGTCCCCCGCGTGGGGGAGCCCCACGCGCAAGGAGTGCGCCCGTGAGGAGCTGCCCAGCGTGTAAAGAAAGTGCAGCCTGCCCAGGAAAGGCGCCGCCCACACTTCCCGTGCCGCAAAGAAACAAGACGCAGCAAACAGACACCTAGAACAGACAACCAGGGGAGGGGGGGAAATTAAATAAAATAAATAAATCTTTAAAAAAAAAAAAGAAGTAAAATATATATGGAAGCGTAAGGGGCCCCGACAGAAAACCAGTGCGGGGGGTGGGGGTGGGGGTGGGGTGGGGGGCAGGGTCGGAAAGAACAAAATCGGGGGACCCACATCTCTCCATCTTAGAAAGGAACCAAGACAGCCTCTCTGGCTCTTTGAGGAAAACGCTTTCCCTGCCTTCGCCGGGTTCCAGGTCCAGGCTCCTCCTGGCTCCGCGCTGCTCGCTCCCGTTCCCCCGCTGCTCCAGATCCGCTGCTCCCCTTCCCCCCTGCTCCGACCCCCGCTGCTCCGACCCCTCCTGCTCCCGACCCCCAGTCCTCCTGGCTCCTCCGAATTCCCCTGACCTCCTGGCTCCCCGCTCGTCCCCGCTCTCCTTTTCTCCCTCCTCCGCTCATCCTGGCTCCCAGCTACTCCTGCTTCTTCCAGGTTCCCCGCTTCTCCAACCTCCCCGCTGCTCCCTGCTCCGCGCTGCTCCCGACTCCTCCGGGCTCCCTCTTCCCCTGACTCGCGCTCCTCCCCACCTCCCAGCTGCTCCTGGCTCCCAGCAACTCCTGACTCCTCCCAGCTACTCTCTGCTCCAGCTCCCAGCTCCTCCAGCTCCCCGCTGATCCAGGCTCCCCAGTTCTGCCCACTAGGCTCCCTCTTCTCCGTTCCCACTCCTCGGGTGGCCCCCCAGCTCCCAGCTCCTCCCAGCCCTGAATTTTCTTGTTCGTTAGTCAGTTTTTCCTTTATCATTATTACTGTAATAATGAAAATGCTCTGATAATGATTGAAGTGATGAATGCACAACTATGTCATTACACCAGATACCGGCGGTTGAACACTTCAGATGAGTTCTATGCTTACAAAATAGGTATCAATAAAGTTGATTTGGTATTTTTGTTTTCTCTTGTTTTTTTTCAGCCCCTCGCCCTCAGCCCGCTCCCACCCCTCCTGCTGCTCAGGAAGGAACAGACGTGCCTGCCCCAGGCAGGCTTTTTAGTTTATTGAGGTCACTAAAGTGCATTTTGGGGCAGTGATGCTGGCGCGCGCTCCTGCTTCCAGAGCCCTTTCCCACCTCTGATCTGGCCCCCGTGAGGGAGGCCACCTGACCAGCCAACCATGGCGCCAAGAGGGAAACTGAGGCCCGAGCCCTGGGGAGGCTCGCCCAGGATCGCACGGCCCTTCAGGAACCCCAGGACCCGGGGTCAAGGGCCCCGGGACCCTGTGGAGGCTCCATCCCCAGGCGGCGAGTTCTGCCGCTGGCTTGGAAGATCCACCTCAGGGGGGCCCTCGATGCTCCGGGCTGGGGGTCCCGCTGGGGTCCCAGGTGTCCACTCCCAAACTCTTCCCTGTGAAACAGGAAGAAAATCAGACCTTTAAGTGGCAGGTCATTTCCTCCTGTGGCCCCTTTTTCAGAAAGCTGAAGGCTGTGCTCCAGGAAAATAAGAGAGCACAGCAGAAAAGAAGGAGACGGGATCTGGGACACTGGGGGTCCCCCTCAAGAAGAGGAAGGGAGTCACCAGGAAAACAGGGGAGGGGGCCCGATCTGACAGACAGACGGCAGGCAAGAGAGCAACGCAGAAGAGGGGCCTTGACTGGGCGCTGGTGAGGCAGGGGGCAGCTCTCACCAAGACTATGTCCTTTTCAACAAGCAGCCTGAGGTTGAATGTGTCGGCAGGGGGTGACTCAATGGGAGTGATTTGAAGGTGCAAATTTATATTTTAAAAAAGAAAGTAGAAAATCAGAAAATTGGGAAGCAGATTTGCCTTAACTGATAGGGCGCCCGCCTACCACATGGGAGGGCCCAGGTTCAAACCCAGGGCCCCCTGACCCGCGTGGTGAGCTGGCCCAAGCGCAGTGCTGCAGCGCCCAACGCGTGCCTTGCCACGTAGGGGAGCTCCGCGCTCAAGGAGTGCGCCCCACAAGGAGAGCCGCCCCGTGGGAAAGAAGCGCAGCCTGCCCAGGAGTGGCGCTGCAGGCGAGGAGAGCTGACGCAGCGCAACAAAAAGAGACACAGATCCCTGGTGCCACTGAGAAGGCAAACGCACACAGAAGAACACACAGCGAGTGGGTTTGGGTATCGGTGGAAGAGGAGATACGTAAATAAGATAAATATTTTTAAAAGAGACAAAAGGTCAGAAAATAAAAACCTGGGCAATTCTAAAATCCCTAGCAAATACCAAGAACAAAAAAGGTATATATGGTTCAGTCATGACATAAGTTCCCATAAGCAGATAATTCTCTTTACTTGATTAGTATTGTTGTTCTTATAAGAATGAAAATGCTCTAATAATAATTAGATGCCCACTCCAGTCAAAATCACTGTACACCGATACTGGGGGATGAAATCGGGCATGTTGGGGTAATGAGGAAGCATTGCGGGTGCAAGGGATATAGGAAAAGTCAATAGATAATGCGTGAAACTGAAAATTCAAAGTATCGCAAGAGTATTCCTAGTACAGACGTGCAGATAAAACCAGCTAAAAGGCTTGAAAGGGGCTTCTGTCCAGCAGTGGACCGAGCTGGGTTTGGTTTTTCTCACAAGCATCACAGCAGAGGAAATGGGCTGCCCAGGAGAACAGAGTTTCTCGGCTGTCAGCTCCCTCCCTCCTCAGCCCCCGGTGTGGCCTCCGCCCTGCACGGGCCTCTGCCCTGCAAGGGCCCCGGGCACCCAGGACGAGACTGTGGCCTGGGGCTTCTGACGGGGGGGGGGGGGGGGGCACGGCAGGCGGCGGGGCGTTCTGACCTTTTACCACGGAGCTGGGGCGCCCGGAACCCGCCGCGATCCTCCTGCGCGGGTCGCCAGCCCCTGCCCAGCCCTCGCCCTCCCCGCTCGGGCTCGTGCTGCCACCTGGCCTAGGGGACAGCAGGGGACTCACCCAGCACAGCCACATCCAGGCGGCTCCGACGACTCCCGCGGCGACCAGCGCCCACCGGGACCCCCCAAGGTTCGAGGCGCGCAGGGAGACGGTCAGCGTCGAGGGGGACAGCGCCTGGAGGGGGAGGCAGCACCCAGTGAGGGCGCATCCCCGCGACCCCCGCAGGGCACCCGCCAAGCCCACCAGGTGACAGGAGCGGGTGGGAGGTCGAGGGCAGCGCCCGGCCGGCGGGACCCAGCTCCAAACCCGGGGACGCCGCGTCGTCCCCACGGGTGCAGATACGAGTTCAGGACCCCGCCGTAAAACCGGTGGCGTTTACCGTTCAAAATAAAGGGGGGAGGGGCGGGGGGCAATGGCAAGATCAGCACAGGCGGGTGCTCGCCCGAATCAGCGGGAAGCCCTGCTCCAGCTTTATCTGCTGAAAAGAAGCTTGAGACGCTGGTGGACCGCTGGGCAGCAGGGGGTCACCTGAGGTCACCCATGTCAGAGTTATGCTCCTGAGAGGTGAGCCAGCGTGGCAGGGCTTCCACGAGGACGGGGGGACGTTGACTCCACAGCCCCAGCTCAAGTTTGCCCCCCTCCTCGAGACCCCAAAGGCTGCGGGGGGAGGGGGGATGACCCGGTCCTGCTTTGACCCTCAGCCTCCTCCTCCGCTCTGGGACCGCAGCCGCCCTCTCCAACCTCCAGACCCCTGGATACCCAGATCCCCATACCAGACTCAGGCTCAGCTGGGGACCCCCAGGTCCCTGTTCCAGGCTCAGGCTCAGCTGGGGACCCCCAGGCCCCTGTACCAGGCTCAGGCTCAGCGCAGGAGCTGCTCGTTGTGTCATGTCAAACTGCCTGAGTGCTGGGGACACTGCCACGGCCCCACGGCAGGTTTTATTAAGGCAGGAAATGGGCGGAGACAACAAATCACCGCCCTGGTCATGACGACAAACTCCTTCTATGGGCATCGCTAAGCAGTAGGTGGCATAACCCACACAGAAGCCCGAGCATGGGGAGCGGCACGGGTGACCGCTGTGCCTCAAGCAACTGTCCGTTTAGCGGTCCCGGTTCCATTCCCAGGACTTGCAGGTGAAAAGGAAAAAGGCGTCGTAGATGTTCCCGGAGAGGTCGCACCCGGGAGGCGACAGGCGCAGGCCCCCGAGGGAGAGAAGCAGCCCCTCCCGCACAGGCCCAAGGGGTTGCAGAGCTGCCAGTCACCCTGCAGGGCAGGGAGAGAAGCACCAAAAAATCACAGTGACTCCACCAGAGAGGACAAAAGTGAAAAGTCAAAACCACGCGCAGAACCTCAAGCCGCGGGGTGGATTTCTCCGCAGAAGGGCCTTGCAGGGGCCGCTCAGACCGGGCCCCTCCTTCCCAGCAGGGCTGCTGCCACGGTCCCCCCGCGTGCGCTCGGCAGACTCACCTGTGGCTCCAGGTCGGGCCCTGGGCGAGCCCAAAGCGCAGCCGGAGCGGGCGCCCAGGAGGACGGCCCGGGCTCCCTCAGAGCCGGGGGGGCGCGGTGTGGCAGGGACCCTGAGGCGACGCCCCGCAGCGGGGAAGGGCGAGGGGCCTGAGGTCACCGCCGGAGGTTAGAGCCTCCGTGGCGGGCTCCACGCGCCCCCTCGCCTTCCTCTCCCAGCCTCTTGGGCTCCCCAGTAGGGTTGGCGACCCGGAGGGGCTGAGGTCCGCGGAGCCTGGGAACGACCTTTACCTGAGGCCCGCGGCAGGGGGAGGGGGTTAAACAGGAAGAAAGGGGGGAGACCCTGGCCCGCGGGGCTGGGCCGCGGCGGGGGAGCCTGGCCGGCTGCTCCGAGGCGGTGCGCTCCAGGGGCGACCCGCGCCCAGGGCGGTCGCTGCCACCTCTGACGCCAAAACCTGCAGGATTCAGTGGAGCCTTCGCTCCCGAGGGCTCCTCGTCAGGGAGAAGGTCCAGGAGACCCCCTGCCTGGGGGTCTGACCCACCCCCTCAGCGCGGGGGCCTCCGCGCCCTTGACAAACAGCCAGAGGCCCACGGCGCGCGGGGGAGACCCACGAGGGCTGCAGCCCAGCCCCGCAGGAGCGTCGTGGGGGCAGAGGGCCGCGCCAGGGGGGCGAGGAGGGGCCGCGGGCAGACAGGGGCGCCGGGGGAGGCGAGGGGGGCCCGGCGAGCGGGGCAGCCGCGTGGCTGCGCGGCCCGCGCGTGGGCAGCTCACCGCAGGGGAGAAGCGGGCGCGCGCGCTCGAGCCTCGAGGGCTTGGCCGTTCGGTGCCCGGGAGGAGCCGTTGAGGCCGGGGGAGCCGCGCGCCGCTGCGGGGCTCGACTCCTGGACGTGGTCGCGCGCCTGCTCTGGCGCCCGGGCCCGGGGGCGCTTTCTTCCCGTGACCCCGAGGCTCAGCGGCACCTGCCGGCCCTAAGGCCCCTGTGGACCCCAGGCCCGCCCTCGCCGAGTGGGCCTGCGAAGGGCGCCCCGCACGGTCTCCCCGCGGGGTAAACGCACTCACCGCTCTGCAGGCTGAGCACGTCGCCGCCGGCGGCCTTGGCCTTGGAGCAGGCGCTGGGCGGGGGAGCTTTACTACCCGTCCTTTGCGGCGGAACTGGGCGCTGGACCCCCAAGCCGTCCTCGCTCACGGGCTGCGGGCGCACGTCTGGAGCTGAGCGCAGCGCTCCCGGCCGAGGCCGCTGACCCTGACCAGGGTGGAGCCTGCAGCAGCCGCGCTCCGTCGTGGTCTGGCTCCGCCGCGGCGTTGGCAACACGAGGCGGCCGCGGGCGGCACGCTGCCCTAGAAAGGTGGCGTGGAGAGGCCGCGGCGCGCATGGCTTGAGCAGATCCTGGCTCCCCAGGGCTCCTGGCGGCAGCGTTCACGATCGCCAGAAAGTGCAGGCAAGTCCGAAGTCCATCACCGGAGCCTGGACAGCAAGACACGGCCTGGACAGCACCTGGGGCGTTACTCAGTACTAAGAAGGACCCGCGTGCTGGCGCGCAGACGTCCTGGGCGAACCCGAGACCTCGTGTTCAGTGAGCACAGCCGCGCACAGTAGGGCAGATAGTGTGTGATCTCACGAATATCAAATAAGAAGAATCAAATTCATAGAGTCAAACTAGAACACAGGCTGCGGGCGTGGAGCGGGTGGGGAATGGCGAGTTTATGCTTGACTGGCCCTGGCTCTGCTGGGTGACGTCTGGGGACGGTGGTGGTGGAGGTGGCACGACCGTGTGACTGTCCCACACCACTAATTAATACCTGTGAATGTCCCACACCACTGAGTTATACCTGTGAATGTCCCACACCACTGATTAATACCTGAACGTGGCTGCAATGATTAGCTTTGCCTTGTCGGTATGTAAAGAGAATAGAACTATATAGAACACCAAGAGTGAGCCCTAATGTAAACTATGGACCGTAGTTAGCAATGTCATTGTCATGATAGTAGTTCATCAGGTGTAACAAAGCTACCATGCTAATGATAATTCCAATAACAGGGGAAACTCGGGGGGGGGGGGGGGGGATATATGAGGACTGTGTTCTTTTTTATGTTATTTTTCTGTAAACCTACAACTGTTCTAAAATTTTTTCTAAAGAAATGACATATCTGTTTATCCTCTGACATGGAAATCTCATTTCCAATCATCTGCCCTTAGCATGTATTTCCACAGAGTTGAAGCTCTGGTATTCATTTTGGCATCACTGTCCATAGCAGTGGATCAGAAAACTCTGGTCCATCCAGATAATAGAGGCTATACAGCTGGGCAAGGAAGTGAAAAATAATATGGAATGATCCTATGGATATACCGTTAAATGGGAAAAGGTGCAAAGATGTGTATATTAAATGTTGTATTTCGTATCAGAAAGAGACTTGGGAAAGCTTATACATGTGTGTTTATTTTTGCACTAAGAAACCCTGGAAGCATAAACCAGCAGCCATTAACAACGTTTTCTTAAAGAGGGAGGGAGGAGATGGATGGAAAGAAAAGGGTAAACGGGATACTTGTCTGAATACAACTTTTTAAAACAATCTTCTCAACTTTTGAACCATATAAATATTTTAGATATTAAAAATGAAATTATTCAAAAAGAAAAAACTTAAACTCTAAAATGAAAACTAAGATGAATTAACCTATTTAGCAAATTGTAATGTAACCAGTAGAGAAAACAATTATTTCCTTGGTAATTATATCCTTGGTGGTAAATATTCTAAAGACTAAAAGAGCAGCAAGTAAATTTGCAACTTCAGTAGTTTTATTGTTACTAGTAATATTGATATCACAATTGTGAAACTATTGTATGTATATGGTAGGATAAGGCTAACAGTTAAAAATGTCAAGAATACTATGAACCAAGATTTTCAATTACCCTGATAAAAGGTATACAAACACAAAATCAAGCAAGGGGGCTGTCGTGTAAAATTTGAATTGGAACCATCAATAGGAAAGGATCTTTTCTGAAAGCCTGAAAGGATCTTTTTTTTAATGTTTTTTTTAAATTTCTCTCCCCTTCCCCCACCCCAGTTATCTGCTCCCTGTGTCCATTTGCTGTGTGTTCTTCTGTGACTGCTTCTATCCTTATCAGCGGCACCGCGAATCTGTGTTTCTTTTTCTGGCGTCATCTTGTGTCAGCTCTCCGAGTGTGCAGAGCCATTCTTAGGCAGGCTGCGCTTTCTTTCGCTGGGTGGCTCTCCTTACGGGGCGCACTCCTTGCGAGTGGTGCTCCCCTACATGGGGGACTCCCCTGCGTGGCACGGCACTCCTTGCGCGCATCTGCACTGTGCGTGGGGCAGCTCCACACCGGCCAAGGAGGCCCGCGGTTATGAATCCCGGACCTCCCATGTGGTAAGCTAACCCCTGGGCCAAGTCCGCTTCCCCTAAAAGGATCTTAAAGCAATGACACTTTATGGAAATGAGCTCTCCCAGCATCCAAAGAGTGATACCAAAATACCATTCGTTCAAAAGATTTATTTATTTTTATTTATTTCTCTACATTCCCCAACCCCACCCCCCAGTTCTCTGTTCCCTGTGTCCATTCGCTGTGTGTTCTTCTGTGTCCGCTTGTATTCTTGTCAGCGGCACGGGGCACCTGTGTCTCTTTTTGGTCATCATCTTGCTGCGTCAGCTCTCAGTGTATGCAGCGCCACTCCTGGGCAGGCTGCACTTTTTTTGTGCGGGGCTCCCCTACTCGGGGACACCCCTGCGTGGCAGGGCAGTCCTTGCACTCATCAGCACTCCTTGCGTGCATCAGCACTGTGCATGGGCCAGCTCATCACATGGGTCAGGAGGCCCTGGGTTTGAACACTGGACCTCCCATGTGGTAGGCTCTATCCTACCAAGGCTCTATCCATTGAGCCAAATGCGCCTCCCCTTAAATACCATTTAAAGAACCAGTAGTCCCTGGAGAAATGGCTAATTCCACATCTGGAGCTGGGAAGGTAAAAACAGCCTGGAACATCTTATGGTTCCAAAACCAAGTGAGTGCTCACAGAAACTCTGAGGAGCACGCCAAGGGACACAGGAGTCCTGTGAAAGGGCTCAGTCTGGACAAAATAGGCTCTGTTTGACCATAAAAATAATAATGGCTGTAAATGATAGTAAATTACAGAGTGAATCAACACTTGGATCTATCGTAAGAAAGGGAATAATTTTCCACCTTTGTAGATTACAATTACACTAACACCCATATTGTGAAATTTTATAATTAAGGGGAAATAGCTAACACTGACTCTAACTTTTTAGAAGGAACCCCATTTCTCAAGCTGGTGAGGGAACACTTCTCTCTAGGCAATTACTCCCTTGTATATATAGAAAAGCACCGTTTTATAATCTCTGAAGAATTAACTAATCAGGCAATGTGCACTATGGAAGCCAAGTATTTGGTGAAAGGATTTGGGTTGTTCATCCAGAGCCAAAGAACCATGAGCTGCCTTGACAGTTGTGGGGAGGGGAGGGGGTGTGCACATTTACTGCAGGGATCTGACTGCACCCATCCTAACCAAGGGACACACAGGAGGGATCTGACAGCATCCAACCTAACCAAGGGACACACAGGAGGGATCTGTCAGCGTCCATCCTAACCAAGGGATCACACAGAAGGGATCTGGCAGCACACATCCTAACCAAGGAATCACACAGGAGGGATCTGGCTGTGTCCGTCTTAACCAAGGGATCACACCCAGCATCACAGGGTGCCATTCCCCCAGTAGGTCCAGCTGCTGTGAGCGCAGGTGGTGAATACAGCATTTTGAAGGAGTATTCCCTAAATGGGTAACCTGAATCTAATATATACTATACATACAAATATAAAGCAAAGACAGAGGATAGGGATCTAATGACACCGCGGAAACAGGCAACCAGGAACGTGGAACAACCTATAAGACAACAGGTCTGAACTCTTCAAAGAAAATTCAAAGAAAGGGGAAGGTCTGACTATGGACTGAATGTTGGGTGAGATCAGGGAACTATGACTTCCTTGGGCACGATCATTCCACTGTGAGAGGGGAGAGATGGATACTCAGTACTTAAGGAAGATTGCTCATGATCCTGCAGCTTGCTTTTTTAAAGATTTATTTTCTGTATTTCTCCCACCCCTTCGTTGCTTGCATTCGCCGTGGCTGTTTGTTGTGTGCTGGTCTCCTTTGGGGGGGGCCCCGGGAAAGGAACTCGGGACCTCCGTGCGGGCGAGGGATGCGCCATCACCTGAGCCACCTTGCTCCGGGCTCTGGGCGTCTCTCCCCAGTCTCCTCGCTGTCCCTTGGTGACGTCACCTCACCGCGTCATCCTGACGTCACTCCCCGCCTGCCCGCGCGGCAGCCTGCTGTCCTGGGCGTCCTTTCCAGGAGGCTCCAGAACCCAACCGGACCTGAGGTGCAGGGAGCTCAGTCACCTGAGCCACGCCCACTTCCCGTGCTACTTGCTTTTAAATGGTTCAGGAAAGAGAGGGGGAAAGAACACAAATGGAGAGCGTGCATCATGGTGTTTCTAACTAGCAGAGCTATTAAATGGGTATGACAGAGGTTGGAAGGGAAAGTCTAAGGTCGTGTATTACTAGAGGGAAAGCTAAAAACTGTAACATGGAACTGTATAACACAGTGAAACCTCGTGTGAAATACAAATAAGGGTAATATTGCATCTATAAGACTGCTCTTTAAAAAACAAATCACCTACCAAAACTGATCTACACATTCAATGCAATCCCAATAAAAATCAACACAGCCTTCTTTAAGGAACTAGAAAACTAACTTTGAAATTTATTTGGAAGGGAAAGAGGCCCCAAATAGCCAAAGACATATTGAAAAATAAAAACGAAATTGGAGGAATCACATTTCCTGACTTCAAAACATACTACAAAGCTACAGTAGTGAAAACAGCATGGTAGTGGCATAAGGACAGACACACAGACCAATGGAATCTAATTGAAAGTGCTGATATAGAACCTCATATATATAGCCATATAATATTCAATAAAGCCACCAAACCCTCTCAACTGGGAGAGAATGGCCTATTCAACAAATGGTGCCTGGAGAACTGGATATCCATATGTAGAAGAATGAAAGAGGATTACCATCGCACACCTTATACAAAGATCAACTCAAGATGGATCAAAGACCTAAATATAAGAGCCAAGACCATAAAGATCTTGGAAAGCAGGGTAGGGAAACATCTATAGGACCTTGTAATAGGAAATGGCTTCATGAATATCACACCAAAAGCACGAGCAGCAAAAGAACAAATAGATAAATGGGACTTCCTCAAAATTAAAGCCTTCTGCACCTCAAAGGAGTTTGTCAAGAAAGTAAAAAGGGAACCCACAAAATGGGAGAAAATATTTGGTAACCATATATCTGATAATAGACTTATAACTTGCATATATAAAGAACTCATATATCTTGAAAATAAAAAGATAAACAACCCATTTAAAAAATGGGAAAAAGATTTAAACAGACACTTCTCCAAAGAAGAAATACAAATGGCTAAAAAGCACATGAAAAAAATGCTCCAAATCTCTAGTTATCAGGGAAATGCAAATCAAAACTTCAATGAGATACCATCTTACTCCCATAAGATTGGCAGCTATGAAAAAAACAGAAGAATACAAATGCTGGAGAGGATGTGAAGAAAGGGGAACACTCATCCACTGCTGGTGGGAATGCAGAAGAATCCAACCATTCTGGAGGACAGTTTGGCAGTTCCTCAAAAAACTAACCATAGATTTGCCACATGACCCAGCAACACCACCGCTGGGTATATACCCAGCAGAACTGAAAACAAGGACACAAACGGATATATGCACACCAATGTTCATAGCAGCATTGTTCACTATCGCCAAAAGTTGGAATCAACCCAAATGCCCATCGACAGATGAGAGGATCAATAAAATGTGGTATATACACACAATGGAATACTACTCAGCTGTAAGAACAAATATACTACAAACACACATGATAACATGGATGAATCTTGAAATCTTATGTTGAGTGGAGCAACCCAGGCACTGAAGGACAAATACTACATGACCTCAATGATATGAAATAAGCAAGCTGCTTCAGAGAGCTAGAGACTGGAAAATAGGCTTACAGGAAATCGGGGGGTGGAAGAAGGATGTGAGCCAACGTCTGCAGGGGTGGAATCGATGATGAGCTGGCGGTAAGTATGAGCACAAAGAAGAGATAAAATGGGGGCAAGGGGTTGCCTTTGGGTGGGGCTTTGCGGGTTTGAGGGGGGCTGGGGTTGTGCGAATGGGTAATATTGCCCAAAAAATTGGGGGGAGGGAGGGGCAACATACGAACATAGGAGAGTGTCAGGTGTTGGTTGAGAGTAAAATGCTGAGAAAATCGTATCAAAATATAATTAGGAGGGTTACCTGTTTAGATGCTCGGAGGGGATGGTCTGATGCGGGATGGACTCCTGGGGAATGTCTGAATGCTCATTTTGCCAAGGTGGGTTGTACCATTGGATGGAGACCCAAGTAGTGAGAGTGGGGGTGGACCCACATCCTGGGGAGGACTGATGCCATCAAATAGAGAGAACTGTATCTCTCGAGAGAAAGGGTGGCTCCCAGGGCATTAGGGCAGTTGAGTAAGTCAGGCCCTGAACATTGTTGCAAGTATCTCTGGACGTGGCTCCTCGGGAAATGGAGATTGGCTGTCGCTGTGGGCCCCAAGGAGAGGGGAAAATGGATGTTGAATGGATGGAACCAAGGTAAATGTGGGGGCAAGAGAGGAGTTTTCGGAGAATACACAAGGATGGATATAAAACATGATATATTACACCAAAAACATAGGGGACAACAGACTAATAATGTAAACTATAATGGAAAATATAGGATAACTAAAAAATTTAGAAAACTGTGTAGCCTAAAGTATGGACCACAGTGAAAGCACAGATGTCACTTTGTTTGAAAGCTATTGTCTAAGATTCTGTACATCAGTTTTAGTAAATATGATATGAATAAATTAAAAGATTATCACTGTGGAAGGGAAAAGGTTTTATGGTGGATGTGTGGGAGTACTGTATATTGTATGTATGAATTACTGTGATCTAAGGCTCTTGTGAAGAGAAGCTCAATAATTAGGAAAAAAGAAAAGAAAAAGATAGGATGTAGAATTTTTCCGAATCAATATGTATTCTATATCTAACCTTTAAACTCATCGCTATATTCCATTTTAATAGTAAGGGAACCTGACATTATAGTGGGCTTCACTTTTCAGGAAGTTTTGCATCACAGAGTGGTTTAACAATGGCAGCGGAGGAATACTGGTATGGGATGTTATTGACAGGCGATATATGGTTGACAGGGGGTTATACAGGGCATGTGTCCAGGGTGCATGGAAATGTTTGGATATACTCATAGTGGAAACAATTAAAAACAACAGCTGGGGGGGTACTGGGTTACTGGTCGGAGGGTTCTGTCATGGTCCCTAGGGGAGCAGCAGCAGTCCCCCAGGTGCAACGGTAAGGACCAGGAAGGAATGAGGGTCCAACAGTGAGCCTCTGATACTAATGACTATGCTTGTGAGCCTACACACCTGAAATAAGAACAAGGCCTAGAGCAGCACTGTGCCTAAGAGTTCCCTCCTGACAGCCTCCATGTTACTCAAATGTGGCCAGTCTTGAAGCCAAACTCAGCATGTAAATGCAATGCCTTCCCCCCAGCGTGGGATGTGACACCCAGGGATGAGCCTCCCTGGCACCGGGGGATCACTACCAAGTACCAGCTGATGATGTAACTAGAAAATGACCTTGAATTAAAGGTTCAACGCGGACCAGCAGAATATTCCTGTCTACATATAGTAACAGGAGTTAAAAATGCTGTTGACCTAAAGTAAGGGGGAAATGGAAAAGACAAATGAGTTCATATGGCTATGAGTCTCTAAAAAAGAGTCTGGAGGTTGTCAGAAGGATTGCCCTTATGTACACCTGAGCAGAGTCTCAGAGACAGATAAAGTAGATACAACCCCAGGTATTAGTCCTTTTGAGGGCTAAAGAGACCCACAGGTTCTATGGTCATGGCAGATGGGGTTCACTGCCACTCCAGTTGGCCCTTCTTTGGAGCTGATGTTTCGGCGTGATGGAGCTGGACTCAGATGGGATCTCTTTTCACAAGCCTTTCATGCTACTTTACTGGAATTGTAGTTGGTGCTGGGGCTTAAGATCTATCTAGGGATTTGAATCTCTGGACTGATAATTTGATAGCCAGGCCCTGACCTCAACAGACCAGCTCCTACACTCTGATTTATCGGACTTACTCCACTCAGCTAACATGGAGTTGAAGAATGTCAACCACCACACCATGGAGCCTAGAGTTCCTACAATTGAAAGCAGGAGGATTGCATCCAAAATCCATGTGGAATCTAAACCCCCTCCTGACATAGATGTGGAATGGACACAACCAAGTCAAGGTCCACAGGAAGGAGGAATACAGTAAGGATTAGAGTGGACTTAATGATATTCTATTCATGAACTATTGTGGTTAATAATCAAGAAAATGTGGCATTAATGTGGAAAAAGTGGCCATGGTGGCTGCTGGGAGCGGGGAATGGGAGGAAGAGAAGAGATGTGGAGGCATTCTTGGGACTTGGAGTTGTCCTGGGTGGTGCTTAGGGACAATTGCCGGACGTTGTATGTCCTCCCATGGCCCACTGGATGGAACGTGGGAAAGTGTGGGCTATGGTGTGGAACACGGGACATGGGGTGCAGCGATGCCCAGAGACGTACTCAGCAGACACAATGGATGTGACATGATCATGGGGGAGAGTGTTATTGTAGGGGAGTGGTGGGGTGGGGGCGGTGGGGGCGAATGGGGACCTCATATTTTTTTAATGTAATATCTTTTAAAAAAATGAATAAATTGAGTAGAATTTGGAAAACTAAAATAAAAATTAAAAATTAAAAAAAAAAGGAGGAATGAAGTCATAAAGTGTATAACAACATGAATGAACCTGGCAGACATTACACTGAGTGAAGCAAACCAGACACAAAAGGACAAATACTGTATGATTGCATTACTATGAACTGAATATATTGTGTAAAATATTGTATAATTCGAAAAGATTTATATGTATACGGTACCTTTAAATTTAATTGAGAAGTGTTTGTTTCAGTCAACTTTGTTTTTCTTATTTTTAATTGTCTGTATTTTCACTTATAAAATGTACAAAATAAAATTATTTAAAATGTTAGACAGGAAAAAGGTAAGTTTGGAAATGTGTGGAGTTTAAACAATATACTTCTAAATAATCAGTAGGTCAAAGAAGAAATTGGAAGCGAAATCAGTAAATATACTGAGATGAATGTAAACAAGAACACAACTTCTCAAAACTTATGGGATACAGCAATGGAGTCTTCAGAGTGAAATTTATGGCCCTAAACACCTATATTAAAAGAGAGGAGAGACGCAGACTTGGCCCAATGGATAGGGTGTCCACCTACCACATGGGAGGTCTGTGGTTCAAACCCCGGGCCTCCTTGACCTGTGTGGAGCTGGACCATGCGCAGTGCTGATGCACGCAAGGAGTGCCCTGACACCCAGGGGTGTCCCCCAAGTAGGGAAGCCCCATGCGTAAGGAGTGTGCCCTGTAAGGAGAGCTGTCCAGCACAAAAGAAAAGTTCAGCCTGCCCAGGAATGGCGCCGCACACACGGTGAGCTGACATAACAAGATGACGCAACAAAGAGAGACACAGATTCTCGTGCCGCTGACAACAACAGAAGCAGACAAAGAAGATGCAGCAAATAGACACAGAGAACAGACAACGGGGGCCAGGGTGGGGGATAAATAAATAAATAAATCTTTCACACACAAAAAAAAGAGAGACACAGATTCCTGATGCCACTTGACAAGAAAACAAGCAGACACAGAAGAACACACAGTGAATGGACACAGAGAACAGACAACTGGGATAGGGAAGAGGGGAAGGGGAGAGAAATAAATAAAAATAAATCTAAAAAAATTGAAGTGAGAAATAGACATTTCTACAATAATAGCTGGAGACTTCAGTACACCACTCTCAGCATTGGATAGAACATCTGGGCAGAGGGTCAATAAAGAAACAGAGAGTTGGAATAATATGATAAATGGACTAAAACTAATAGACATATACAGAACGTTGTACCCCAAAATAGCAGGATATACATTTTTTCAAGTGCTCATGGGTCTTTCTCCAGGATAGACCATATGTTGGGTCACAAAGCAGATCTCAATAAATTCAACAAAATCAAAATGATAGAAAGCACTTTCTCTGATCATAACAGAATAAAGATGGAAATCGACAAGTGGCAGAAAAAGGGGAAATTCACATATATATGGAGATTAAACAACATATTCTCAAATAATCAGTGGGTCAAAGAAGAAATTTCAAAATAAATAAATAAATATCTCGAGATGAATGACATGAGGATACAACATATCAGAACCGATGGGATGCTGCAAGGGCAGTATTGAGAGGAAACTTTGTAGCACTCAATGCTTATATTAAAAAAGAAGAAAGAGCTAAAATCAATGATGTAACTACACAGCTGGAGGAACTGGAAAAAGTACAGTAAACTAATCCCAAAGCAAGTAGAAGGAATGGAATAACAAAGATCAGAGCAGAAATAAATGAAATTGAGAACAAAAAGGGGAGCAGATGTTGCTCGGTGGCTGAGCACCGGCTCCCCAAGTACAAGGTTCTGGGTTCAATCCCCAGGACCACCTGCAGTGCTGATGAGCGCAAGGAGTGCTGTGTGATGCAGGGTGCACCACATGTAGGGGAGTCCCATGAGCAAGGAATGCACCCCTCAAGGAGACCTGCCCCACGTGAAAAATACACAGCCTGCCCAGTAGTGGTGCCACATACATGGACAGCTAATGCAGCAAGATGACGCAACAAAAAAAAGAGAGACACAGATTCTCAGTGCAGCTGACGAGAATGCAGGTGGACACAGAAGAATACACAGCGAATGGACACAGAGAGCAGACAACCGCAGAGGTGGAGCAGAGAGAAATTTTTAAAAATAAATCTTTAAGAAAATAGAGAATTAACAAAACCAAAGTTGGTTCTTTGAGAAGACTATCAAAATCAACAAACCCTTAGCTAGACTGACTAAGGAAAAAAGTGACAAGATGCAAATACATAAAACATGAAAATGGCAACATTACTACTGACCCCACAGAAATAAGAGAGTTCATAAGAGGTTACTTGTTGTGGGAAACTGGCTTACCTGTTCCCTATTTGTCGCACTTGTCCCCAGTTATTGTAAACATTGCCGTGCTGATGAGGAACAGATGCTTTGGAGTTCCTACCAAATATGATGTGGAAGCTAGGCTCTGGCTCTCAGTTCCAGAAGCTGTGAGCCCCCTGGTTCCATCCTTGGCCCCTCTCTCGTGTTTCTCTCTGTCCTTTATTTCTGTAAGTTCTGTGTACCTTCCCTTCGAGCAAACCTATTTCTGAGCTGGTTCTCAGCAACTGGCTCCCAACATGGGGCCTGAAGGGAGGAAGGCTCGCTTGGAGTGATACTAAAAGGTGGTGGAGCGGCTAAAGCCCCGAGTGGAGCAGAAAGTCTTCCAAGTCCTCAGTGCCTAAGGAGTAAGGACACTCTCGGGGGGTTTTGCAGGGTTATGATGGGAAACAGAGACAGTTCAACAAAACATCGCCCTTATGTCTATCTCTTGAAACAACTCTTCAAAACAAAAGGAGCTAAGGTCACTGAGCCTTGTATTTTGGCCTCTTACAGGTTATAGAACAAAAGTGCTCATGGTTCCTAGCAATAGGAAGTTTAGAATTAGAAGACCAGGAAAAAGTAGGAAGAGTTAGAAAGATTACTTGTACGAGGTGTCCACTCCCGGATACTATTTGGTCCACTTTGATTGTAATTAAATCTGTTTTAGAACCCTCGCCAACAGAAGAGGAGGAAGTTAGAGGGTGTTGGAAGTTCCTCCCATTGTCTTGCCTCCAGCCCCCTCATTAGCTGACTTTTGCCCTCTGCTGACTCATCGCCTCCCCCCATATCCCGAGACTCTCAGCCAAGGTTGTCCACTTACAGGCCGGAAGGGAGGGTGATTTGGAGGCATTACAAATGGCCTTTCCGGTTAACATACAGGAAAGAATAGCTCCCGGAGTAGATTTCAAACCCAAATGGAGTTTATGAGTTCACCCACAAAACTTTCCCATTTAAAATATTTAAAGAGCTAAAATTAGCAGTACAACAATATGATCTGAATTCTCCTTTTGCCTACAATGCAGTGCAGGGGCTGTCCCAAGGCACGCATCACCCTAGGGTCTGGAGAGATTTTACAATTCAAAACCAGTGGACAGATCGTGCAGAGACTCAGGCAGCTCATAATAGAGCCCATAATATCCCCCATTTCCTTGGGTCAGTTAGTGGGGGTGGGGAATTGAGCGGGAGCAGATCAGCAATTAGTGATGAATGAACAAGCCATCATACAGGTTCGATGTTGTTGCTGAAGAGCCTGGGAAAGATTGAGGCTAAAGGCCAGCCCCCAGTGCCATTCCAAAACATATTATAGGGGCCTGCAGAGCCCTACCCTGACTTTATTGCTCGGTTACAAGACACTATCAAAAAACTGGTAAATAACTTAGAAGTTGCAGATACTATTTTGTAGCTAATGGCTTATGAAAATGCTAATCAGGATTGCCAGAAAGCCATTGGGGTGATGAAAAGGAAAGTGGATGTGACTGGGTATATTAAATTGTGCCAGGATGTAGGGACCGAGGGCCACCGTGCTACCAGGATGGCTCAGGCTATGGCAGGAATGAAAATCAATAAGAGATTTTCTGGAAAAGGCTTAAATTGTGGAAAAACTGGTCATATGAAAAAAAGATTATTGGAAAAGTCTGAGGGAAAAACACCACCATTCAGGCAGAATATTTCAGCTCAGAAACGACCTGAGGTGTGTCTCCACTGTGGTAAAGGAAATCACTGGTCTAACCTACGTTGGTCTAATTACCGTAAGAATTGCACCCCTTGTCAGGAAACTTCCTACAGGGCTTCTCCCAGCCCCGCTCTGAAAGGGGGCATTCCCCGTTCAGTAGAGCACCCCCGGTTCTCCCCAACACCCCACAGTGTCCTGGATTTATCCCCCACCACAGCAGGAAGCGCAGCCATAGATATCCCTATGGCTGAACCTGTTATCTTGCTTCCAGGGGATACCCCAGTCTGTGTAAAAATGGGAATAAAGGGACGTTTACTAATTGGCAGTCAGACTTTTCCTTGGGATAAGCAGTCTCACCTCCCAGGGAGTTAGAGTGCAAACAGGAGTAATTGATTGTGACTATCAAGGAGAGATTCGAGTTACCATGTCCACCTCAGTTCCATGGAAAGCTGATATTGCAGACTGCATAGCTCAATTGTCGTTGCTCCCTTATGTTCCTGTAAGAGCTAGTGAGAGAGTCTGAGGGAAAAATGGTTTTGGAAGTACAGGAATAACAGGCATATTCTTAACTGAAAAAATTTTAGAATCTCATGCCGTTTGTGAAGTAATCACTCAGAACAAACAGTTTAACGGATTTATTGATACTGGAGCTGCCATTTCTATCCTTAGTTTCTAACCATTGGCCTCTGCTTTGCCATTACAAGGGGCATCTGTTTCAGTTGAGGGACTTGGCACTCCCGGAGGTTTAAAAGAGAGTGTGCAGATTTTTCATTGTCTGCAGCCTGATGGGCAACCTGCCCCTGCAGCCCTATGTTGCAGACTTACCTATTAATCTCTGGGGACGTGAGCTATTAGAGCAGCGGCAGGCTGAAATCTGTATTCCACAGGTTGGTCAATATAGTGAACAAAGTCAACAATTAATGAGGACACAAGGGCATGTTCCAAGGTTAGGGCTGGGGGAGCTCCACCAGGGGATTGTTAAACAGTCAATCCCACAGCTCAGGGTGCTCGTGAAGGACTAGGATGGTCACCTTTTCCATAACGGCCACTGCTCAGGGGCCTCCTTGGACCACCCAAACCCGTCCCTCTCAAGGGGACTACAACCTCTCCAGTGTGGGTTGAGCAGGGGCCATTAATCCAAGAAAAATTGAGACACTTCTTAAATTAGTTAAGGACAGTTAGACAAGGGGCATATTGAAGACTCTTTTAGTCCTTGGAACTCTCTGGTGTTTCCTATTAAGAAAAAGTCAGGCAAATGGAGGCTTTCAACAGACCTCTGACAGTAAATGCAGTCGTTCAACCTGTGGGTGAGCTGCAGCCAGGTTTGCCACACAACAAGGCTATGATCCCTCCTGGCTGGCCACTTGTTGGTATTGATTTAAAGGATTGTTTCTTTACAATACCTTTGGCTCCCCAAGACTGGGAGAAATTTGCATTCCCAGTGCCTTCTTTCAATAACAAAGAACCCATGAAAGGGTTTGAGTGGAAATATCTTCCTCAAGGAATGCTTCATAGCCCTACTATATGTCAAAACTTTGTAGCTAAAGCCTTAAATCCAGTCAGATTGGCTTTTCCTTCCTGTTACATTTGATGTTACATGGATGATATATTACATGCTGCTCCCTCTTCCCAGACTTTAGTTTTAGCATATCAGGACTTAGAAAAGAGCTTAACTGCAGGGGGGTTAAAACTTGCCCCCAAGAAATTCAGGTTACTCCTGTTTCTTATCTCATGGCTATTGTTGATACAATTACAATTAAGCCTCAGAAAGTTCAGATTCATAGAGGCTCTATTAAAACTTTGAATGATTTGTAGAAATTACTAGGAGACATAAATTGGCTGAGGCCCAATGTGGGCATTTCCACATATGAACTGTCTAATCTTCTTTCTTTTTTACGAGAACCTCAATTAAACAGCCCCCAAGTTCTGATGAGAGAAGCAGAACAAGAATTAAAACTCATAGAGGAAGAAATTCAAAGTGCCCGAGTTGAGCGCATTAATCCAGAACAGCCGCTGCAATGGCTTGTTTTGCCTTCTTTACACTCTCCCACGGGAGTCCTTATGCAGAAAGATGATATCGTAGAATGGATATTTTTGCCTAATAATTTTGTTAAAACTTTATCTTCTTATGTGGATTTTACGGCCCAGATTATGCTCAAAGGCCGTGAACGCACTCGTGCCCTTCACGGATGAGACCCTTCCTATATCATTCTCCCACTTTTACACAAAGAAGTTGAGGCTTTCCTACAAAATCACTGACAATGGCAAATAGCCCTCGCTGATTATATTGGAGAAATAGATCATCACTACCCTAAGAATCAATATTACATTTCATTAAGTGCACCCAATGGATTTACCTAACATAACTAGGTTTCAACCAATATCTGATGCCCCTACAGTCTTTACTGATGGGTCTGGAAATGGTGCAGCTGGATATACTGGACATAAAACTAAGAAAATTCCTACTCCTGGGTTCTTGCTCAGCAGGATGAATTAGCAGCAGTGCTTACTGCTTTGCAGGACATACCAGAGTCCATAAACATTCTTTCAGATTCTGCTTATGTCGTTCAAGTCACCCAATTAATTGAAACAGCTTTTATCAAACCCAATATAAATCAATTTCTTTATAAACTTTTTCACAAACTTCAGCAGATTATTAAAAATAGAAAAAGTCAATTTTTTATTACTCATGTTCGATCATACTCTAATTTACCCAGACCACTGGAACAAGGCAGTGACGAAGCTGATAAATTAGTTACTCCTGTTTTACAAGAAGCTCTTCATGTTCATGATTTAACCCACTGAATGCTGCTGGCCTCAGAGCTCATTTCCCTTTAACATGGACACAAGTAAGGACGTTGCAGTTGTCCATCTTGTCAAATTCTCACTAATCCAAAACAATCAGAACCTGGAGTAAACCCCCGTGGTTTAACTGCTAACTCTGAGTGGCAAATGGAGGTAACTGCTATCTCCTCATTTGTGAAATTATGTTATGTTCATGTCTCTGTAGATACCTGTTCAGGATTCATTTGGGCTACGGCTCAGACTGGAGAAACCGCTTGACAAGTAAGACAGCATTTGTTAGCTTGCTTTGCTGTAATAGGTCTTCCTCAGTCTCTGAAAACAGACAATGCTCCTGCTTATACCAGTGTCTCCCTTAAAAGGTTTCTAGATACTTGGAGTATTTCACACCCTGCAGGACTTCCTTATAGCCCCCAAGGACAAGCTATTGTGGAGCGAGCAAATCAAACCCCTAAACTTAAGAAACAAAATTCTTGTGAAAAACTGCATGGTCATGGTGCAAATTAAAGAAAAACCTTCCAGGAGATCTTTCAAATGTTTTACAGTGAAACTTATTTTTTTTTAAGTGAAAATTTTAAGTAACTAAGCTGTGTTTCTATGCCAAACTATTCATATCTGCCTACTTGCTCAGTGTATAACTTCATACATCAGGATGATATCAAATTAACAAATGATGAAAATTCTAAGTTCATATGTAATGAAATTTAAGTTAAGAAATGTGGGGGGAAGCAGATTTGACTCAACCGATAGAGCATCTGCCTGCCATGTGGGAGGTCCAGGTTCAAACTCAGGGCTTCCTGACCCATGTGGTGAGCTAGCCCAGGCACAGAGCTGATGCGCACAAGGAGTGCCATGCCACTCAGGGGTGACCCCCACCTAGGGGAGCACCACGTGCAAGGAGTGCACCCCTCAAGGAGAGCAGTCCTGCACACACAAAAAGAGGGCAGCCTGCCCAGGAGTGGTGCCACACACACAGAGAGCTGATGCAGCAAGATGATGCAACAACAACAAAAAAGAGACGCAGTTTCCCAATGCCAATGACAAGAATATAAGCGGACACAGAAGAACACAGAGAGAATGAATGGACACAGAGATCAGACAACTGGGGGCAGGGGGAAGGGGAGATCAATAAATAAATAAATCTTTTTTTAAAAAAGGAAATGTAGGGCTGCCCTCTCTTAAATGCCTAAAGTACATTCCATTGGTTGCTAATTGTAATCTAAGGTAAATTAGCCAGGCTGTGGTTGTCGTTAATTATAAAGAGTTTGTAAAAGCATCTTCTAAACTGAAACATTTAAATGTCTCTAGTTCTAAGAAGCCATTATTAACTAGAAACCTAGTTTGATATTAATGACAAAAAGTAACTTCATAACAATAAAGCCTGTCTGAAAGTCAACTCAATGTGCATATTCAAGTGGTAATAATGAACAGTTACCTTAATTCAATTGGGAATCCTTAGTTTTCATTTTAAAAATGGAAACAATAGTTTTTCCTTTCCTACTAATGTAAAATACCTGCTAATATCTTCATGGTAAAAGTGTAGAAGTAAGCAAAGTCATTTACTATGTACCACATTGCATTGGAAATGTTTGAAAGTGTATAAAAATGAAGAGATAGACTTCAGCATTGCCAAACTCTCTTGTGCATTCATACCAGGCCTTGAATACATTGCAGGTTGCCTCTCCATGTGAGTTATTGGCTAGGCTGGTCAGTTACTCCTCAAACGATAAAGGTTTCTACTACATCTCTAGCTGTGCTCCTGAAGTTGACAGAAACTACGTTGCAGTTTCAAACTCCTAAAGCAGCCCGTGATGGCTCGGTACAGCCAAGTGTACACTGGATATCGCCTCCAGACTGGCACTGTTCCATAGTGCCAGAGAGCACTGCACGCCAGGCCAGGGGAATACTGGAAAGTACTTCTTAGCTTCTCTCTAGGATCAGCGATGTGGCAGCTTGCTCACTGTATGAAGGACATACCAAGTGGAGCCATAATCACCAGAGTACTGTAAGTAGAACTTAGATACAAATTGGCATTATGGCCTGCTCCCATGCAGGGATAACATGTAAAGTATTGCAAACCTGACACTTGAATCTATTAATTGCAGGTCAAAGAAACTTATGCATTGAATAGTACATTAATTAGTATTAAGTACTATGCCTTTATCCTCTTCTAGGTATATGCCTGATGATTAGAGTGTTGTCTTTTCTATTAGATCATGTACAGAAAAACATTGAACATGTTAAAAATCCTGGTAAACTTCATTTTCTGAGTAGTTAATGACTATAAAATGAAAGAATGGCCACCTTGCCTGAGAGCAGTGGGGGCATCAGTCCCTTTAATAGAGAAAGCCACCAAACTAACTTGGAGGCAACCTCTCACAGTTCTCACCCCACACCAGGTGAAGGATGTGCTTGAGGCCAGGGGCCACCAGTGGCTCACAGGTAGCCGGTTAATTAAATACCAGGCTCAATTGCTAGACACCCCTGAAGTGCAGATAAGGGAGTGTCAGACTCTTAACCCAGCCACCTACTACTGGTAGAGGACCCCAAGTCAGATCCTGAGGGACCCCGTCTCCACTCCTGCCTCAAAACTCTTAACCAGAACTACTCGAGCAGGCCAGATGTAAAAGATGAGCCTCTTGTGAGCCCAGACATTGAATGGTTCACAGATGGAAGCAGTTTTATTAAGGAAGAAATTTGAAAGGCAGGCTATGCAGTGGGTTCTAATTTGATCACATAGAAGACAAAGCTCTTCCCCCTGGAACTTCAGCCCAGAAAGCAAAGCTCATTGCCCTTACCCGACATTTAAAACTAGCAGCTGGAAAATGGCCTGATGTTTACACAGACTCCAAGCATGCTTTCCTTGTCCTTCATGCTCACTCTGCTGTGTGGCAAGACGAGGCTTGCTTACTAACAGTGGGTCACCTATTAAGCATAGGCAAGAAATCCTAGATTTGCCAGAAGGGGTACTGTTACCTCAAGAAATCACAGTTATGCATTGTCCAGAGCATCAGAAAGCAGACACGGCTATAGCAAGGGAAATACTCGAGCTGAAGCAGCTGCTAAAGCAGCAGCACAAGCCCAGGTCTCCCTCCAACCCCTTATCCCAACACCTGTCAGTTAATAACTCAGACAACGGGAGGTTTAATCATCCTCCCCCGTTAAAGCCCCCTGTCCAGATGTGGGGATCACACCCTGGAAGGACTGGCAGACCCCATGCCATTCCACCAGACCTAAGTGTTTTCCACCAGAAGGGAAATGAGGTGGCTAGAGCCCACTTCAGCCTAGCCCCTCTGAGGTGGTCCACGGGCAATATTTCCTTACCCAGAACCTGAAAATCAGGTTCTGATCACAACTTGGAAAAAAAAAAAAATCAAGCATCACCAGTACGTAAAAAAGTTTATTCTGTAGATCTTTTTTTTTTATTTTTTTGTCTTTATTTTTTTAATGTTACATTCAAAAAATATGAGGTCCCCATATACCCCTCACTCCCCTCACCCCACTCCTCCTCCCCTAACTACAACCTCCTCCATCATCATGAGACATCCATTGCACTTGGTGAATACATCTCTGAGCACAGCTGCACTTCATGGTCAATGATCTAAACCATAGCCCACACTCACCCACAGTCCACCCAGTGGGCCATGGGAGGGCATACAATGTCCACTAACTGTCCCTGCAGCACCACCCAGGACAACTCCAAACCCCGCAAATGCCCCCACATCACATCTCTTCCTCCCACTCCCTACCCCAGCAGCCACAATGGCCACACTCTCCAACCAATGCCACATTTTCTTCAATTACTAATCACAATAATTCATAAATAGAATATCAGTAAGTCCGCTCTAATCCATACTCTATTCCTCCATCCTGTGGACCTTGGAATGGTTGTGTCCACTCCACATCTATATCAAGAATTGCTGGATGCAAATCTCCTGCTTTCAATTGTAGGCACTCTTGGCTCCATGGTATGGTGGTTGACCTTCTTCACCTCCATGTTAGCTGAGTGGGGTAAGTCCAATAAACCAGAGTGTAGGAGCTGAAGTCTGTTGAGGCTCAGAGCCTGGCTATCACATGGGCAGTCCAGAGATTCAGGTCCCCTGGGTATATATTAAACCCCAGCACCAACTACAGTTCCAGTAAAAGTAACAGGAGAGACTTGTGGACAAAGATCACATCTGAGTCCAGCTCCATCACACAGAAACACAAACTCCAAAGTAGGGCCAACTGACATGGCACTGAACTCCAATCTGCCATGACCATAGAACCTGTGGGTCTCTGTAGCCCTCAGAAGAACCAATACCTGGCGTTGTATCTACTTTATCTGTCTCTGGGACTCTGCTCAGGTGTGCCTAAGGGCAACCCCTCTGATAACTCCTGGCTCTTTTTGGAGGCTCACAGCCAAATAAACTCATTTGTCCTTTCCATGTTCCCCTTTTATTCAAGGTCAAAAAGCATTTTTAACTCCTGGTATTATATGTAGACTGAGATATTCAGCTGGTCCGAGTTAACCCTTGTATTCAAGGTCATTTTCTAGTTGCATCATCAGCTGGTACTTGGTAGTAATCCCTCAGCACCAGGGAGGCTCATCCCCAGGAGTCATGTCCCACACTGGGGGCAAGGCAACGCATTTACATGCTGAATTTGGCTTCGAGATTGGCCACATTTGAGCAACACGGAGGCTCTCAGGAGGTAACTCTTAGGAACCCTACAACTCCAGACCTTGTTCTTATTTCAGGTGCACAGGCTCACAAGCATAGTCATTAGAATCAAGGGCTCATTGTTGGACCTTCCTTCTTTTTTGGTCTTTGCCGTTGCACTTGGGGGATTGTCACGGTTCCATGATGGACTGTGATAGAACTCCCCTGGCTAGGAACACAGCACCCCCTCATCTGTTGTTTTTAATTGTAACCACTATGAAAATATCCAATCATTTTTATGTGCCCTGGATATATGCCCTGGAGAACTCCCTGCCAACCATGTGTCCCCTGTCAATAACATCCCACATCAGTATTTCTCCTCTGCCATCGTTGAACCTCTCTGTGATCCAAAACTTCTGCAAAAGTGAAGCTGAATATATTGCCAGGTTCCATTAATAGTAAAATGGAATATAGTGATGAGTTTAAAGGTTAGATATGGAATACATATTAATTTAGAAAAATTAAGGTAAAAATAAAGTGGGGTATCAAAAAATTTAAAAATGCAAAAGCTTTGTTTTTGATGGTTTGCCTGCCATCACTGCAATAAGTGTTGCCCTGTATGCAAATTGGCAAGGCAACTACTTCCATCTTTTCCTCAGGGCCTACGTCCTTTCTTTTTCTTTTTCTTTTTTCCTGGTTATTAAGCTTATCTTCACAAAAGTCTTAGATCACAGTAATTCATATATACGATATACAGTAGTCCCACATATCCAACATAAAACCCTTTTCCCTTCCACAGCAATAATCTTTTTACGTATTCATACTATATTTACTGAAACCGATGTACAGATATTGAGACAATAGCTTTCAAACAAGGTGACATTTGGGTTTACATTGTGATTTATATTTTAAACTATATGATTTTCTAAATTTTTAGTTATCTTATGTTTTACATTATGATTTACATTTTAGCCTACCAGCCCCTATATATTTTTGGCGTGATTTAACATGTCCTATATCCATCCTTGCATAATCTTGTGGAATACTTCTATTGCCCACACAGGTACATTGGTTCCATCTATTCAATACCTCTTTCCCCCTCCCCCCAGGGCCCACAGTGACAGTCAATCTTCATTGCTTTAAGGGCCATGTTCTGAGATACTTGCAACAGTGTTGAGGGCTTCACATGCTCACCTGCCCTAGTGCACTGGGAGCCACCATTTCTCTCGAGAGATACAATTCCCTCTATTTGAGAACATCAGTCCTCCCCAGGATGTGGGTATACCTTCACTCTCATTATATGGGTTTCTATCCAATGATAAAACCCACTATGGCAAAATGAGTACTCACACACTCCCTAGGAGCCTGTCCTACATTGGATAATCCCCTTTACGCATCTAAAATAGGTAACCTTCCTTATTATATTTTTGAAAAGGTTTTCTCAGCAATATACTCTCAACCAAATACCTGACAATCTCCTATGTTTGTATGTTCCCTCACCCTTCCCCCAATTTCTTGGGCAATATTACCCATCCTCCCATCCCTAGCCCCCCTCAAGCCCACAAAGCCCCACCCAAAGGTATCCCTGTGCCCCCATTTTATCCCTTCCTTGTAGAAATACTTACCTCCAGTTTATCATAGATTTCACCCATGTAGGTGTCAGCTTGCATCCTTCCTCTACCCCCCAATTTCCTTTAAGCCTATCATCCAGTCTCTAGCTTTGTGAGGCAGCTTGGTTTACTTATTTCATATCATTGAGGTCATGTAGTATTTGTCCTTCAATGCCTGGGTTGGTCCACTCAGCATAAGGTTCTCAAGATTCATCCATGTTATTACGTGTGTTTGAAGTGTATTCGTTCTTAAAGCTAAGTAGTATTCCATTGTATGTGTATACCACATTTTATTTATCCATTCATCTGTTGATGGGCATTTGGGTTGATTCCAACTTTTGGCAATAGTGAACAATGCTGCTATGAACATATATCAGTTTGTGTCCTTGTTTTCCGTTCTACTGGGTATATACCCAGGAGTGGAATTGCTGGGTCATATGGCAAATCTATAGCTAGTTTTTTCAGAAACCGCCGAACTGTCCTCCAGAATGGCTGGATCCTTCTGCATTCCCACCAGCAGTGGATGAGTGTTCCCATTCCTCCACATCCTCTCCAGCATTTGTAATCTTCTGTTTTTTTCATAGCTGCCAATCTTATGGGAGTAAGATGGTATCTCATTGTAGTTTTGATTACCATTTTCCTGATAGCTAGAGATTTGGAGCATTTTTTCATGTGTTTTTTACCATTTGTATTTATTTTTTGGAGAAGTGTCTGTTTAAATCTTTTCCCCATTTTTTAAATGGGTGGTTTGTCTTTTCACTTTCAAGATACAGGAGTTCTTTACATATGCAAGTTATAAGTCTCCTATCAGATATATGGTTACCAAATATTTTCTCCCATTGTGTAGGTTCTCTTTTCACTTTCTTGACAAACTCCTTTGAGGTGCAGAAGGTTTTAATTTTGAGGAAGTCCCATTTATCTATTTGTTCTATTGCTGCTCATGATTTTGGTGTGAAGTTCATGCAGCCATTTCCTATTACAAGGTCTTGTACATGCTTCCCTACACAGTTTTCCAAAGTCTTTATGGTCTTGACTCTTATATTTAGGTCTTTGATCCATCTTGAGTTGATTTTTGTATAAGGTGTGAGATGATAATCCCTTTCATTCTTTTACATATGGATATCCAGTTCTCCAGTCACCATTTGTTCAATAGGCCATTCTCTATTGAGAGGTTTTGGTGGCTTTATTGAATATTATATGACTATATATGTGAAGATCTACATCAGAACTCCCAATTTGGTTCCATTGGTCTGTGTGTCTCTCCTTGTGCCAATACCATGCTGTTTTCACTACTGTTACTTCATAGTATGTTTTGAAGTCAGGTAGTGTGATTCCTCCAATTTCATTTTTCTTTTTCAATATGTCTTTGGCTATTTGGGGTCTCTTTCCTTTCCAAATCAATTTCATAGCTAGTTTTTCTAGTTTATTAAAGAATGCTGTGTTGGTTTTTATTGGGATTGCATTGAATGTATAGATTAGTTTTGGAAGGATAGACATCTTAATAATATTTAGTATTCTTATCCATTAACAGAGAATATTCTTCCATTTATTTAGGTCTTCTTAGATTTCCTTGAACAGTGTTGTGTAGTTCTCTGTGTATAAGTTTTTTACATCTTTAGTTAAATGTATTCCTAAATATTTGATCTTTTTATTGGCTATTGTAAATGGTATTTGTTTCTTGATTTTCTCCTGAGCTTGCTCATTATTGGTGTACAGAAATGCTGCTGATTTTTGTGCATTGACCTTATAACCTGAGACTTTACTAAATTCATGAGTTCTAGAAGCTTTGTTGTACACCTCTCAGGGTTCTCTATGTATAGGATTATGTCATCTGCAAATAATGAAATTTGGCTTCTTCCTTTCCAATTTGATTGACTTTTATATCTGGTTCTTGCCTCAGTGCTCGAGCAAGTACTTCTAAGACAATGTTAAATAGAAGAGGTGATAGTGGACATCCTTTTCTTGTTACTGATCTTAGAGGGAAAGGTTTTAGGATTTCACCATTGTAAACAATGTTGGCTGTGGGTTTTTCATATATACTCTTTATCATGTTCAGAAAATTTCCTTGTATTCCAATCTTTTGCAGTGTTTTTATCAGGAAATTGTGCTCTATTTTGTCAAATGCTTTTTCTGCATGTACAGATAGAATCATGTGATTTTTTTTCCTTCAATCTGTTTATATGGTGTATTACATTGATCGATTTTCTTATGTTTACCATCCTTGCACACCTGGAATGAATCCCAGTTGGTTGTGGTGTATAATTCATTTAATGTGTTGTAGAATACAGTGAGCAAGTATTTTGTTGAGGATTTTGCATCTAGGTTCATTAGAAAAATTGGTCTGTAATTTTCCTTTCTTGTGGTATCTTTGTTTGACTTTGGTACTAGGATAATGTTGGCATCATAGAATGAGTTAGGTAATATTCCTTCTGTTTTGATTTTTTGGAAGATTTTCAGCAAGATTGGCGTCAGTTCTTTCCGGAATGTTTTGTAGAATTCACCTGTGAAGCCCTCTGGCCCTGGGCTCTTCTTAGTTGGGAGGTTTTTAATGACTGATTCTATCTCTTTACTTGTGATTGGTTTGTTGAGATCATCCATTTTTTCTTTCATCAATGCATTTCTTATGAATGCTTATGCATTTCTAGGAATTTGTCCATTTCCTCTGAATTGTCATTTTTTTGGAATATAGTTTTTCAAAGTATCCTCTTATGATAGTCTTTATTTCTGTGGGGTCAGTGGTGATATCTCCTTTCTCATTTCTTATTTTGTGTATTTGCAGCTTCTCTCTTTTTTTCTTTGTTAGTCTAGCTAAGGGTTTGTCAATTTTATTGATCTTCTCAGAAAACCAGCTCTTGGTTTTGTTTATCTTTTCAAGTGCTTTCTTATTTTCTATATCAGTTAGTTCTGCTCTTATCTTTGTTATTTCTTTCTTCCTTCTTCCTGTGGGGTTACTTTGTTGTCTTTTTACTAATTCCTCCAAACATGCAGTTAGTTCTTCAATTTTTGCTCTTTCTTCTCAGTACTGCTTTTGCTGTGTCTCCTAAGTTTTGGTATGTTGTGTTATCATTTTCATTAGTTTCAAGGCAGTTATTAATTCCTTTTGAGATTTCCTCTTTGACCCACTGTTTTTCTAAGAGTGTGCTGTTTAATTTCCATATCTTGGTGTGAAATCTGGGCCTCTGGCCCTTGCAGATTTCCAGCTGCACTCCACTGTGGTCACATATATTATTTTTTATGATTTCAATCTCTCTGAATTCATTGAGCCTTTCTTTGTGACCTAGCATATGGTCTATCTTGGAGAATGATCCATGTGTACATGGGAAAAATGTATATCCTACTGTATTCAGGTGTAATGATCTATATATGTCTATTAGATCCAGCTCCTCTAATATACTGTTCAAAGTTTTTTTCTTTATTGAGTCTCTTTTGAGATGTTCTGTCCAAAGTTGATAGTGGTGTATTAAAGTCTACCACTATAATTGTAGAGGCATCTATTCTTTCACTTAGTTTTTCCAGTGTTTCTCTCACATATTTGGAGGCGCCCTTCTTAGGAGCATAAATATTTATGATTGTTCATTCTTCTTGAAAGATTATCCCCTTCACTAATATGTAGTGCCCATCTTTGTCTCTCACAATTTTTCACATTTAAAGTCTGTTTTGTCTGATATTAATATAGCTACTCCTGCTTTTTCTTTGGTTATTGTTTGCTTGTAAGATTGTTTTCCAGCCATTCACTTTCAACCACCTTGAATCCCTGGGTCTAAGATGTGTTTCTTGTAGACAGCATATAGATGGGTCATGTTTCCTTAGCCAATCTTCCAGTATGAATCTTTTGACAGGTGAGTTTAATCCATTGACATTCACTGTTATTACTTTCAAGGAATTATTTATGTTAGCCATATTTTGTTTTGACTTATGTTTGTCATATTTTGTTTGTTTGTTTTCCTTCTCTTTTTGTCTTTTTTGTTGCTCTTAAACTCTCCTCCAACTCTGCCTCTCCCATTTTTTCCTTTCTTCCTGCAGAACTCCCTTTAGTATTTCTTGAAGGGCAGGGTTCTTGTTAGCATACTCTAATTTCTGTTTATCTGTGAATATTTTGAACTCTCCTTTGTTTTTGAATGCTAATTTAGCTGGGTAGAGTATTCTTGGTTGGAAATTTTTTTCTTTTAGTACCTTGACTATATCATTCCACTGCCTTCTTGCCTCCATGGTTCAGATGAGAAATCAGCACTTAATCTATTGGAGCCTTGTAGGGTGGCACTGTGTCGGAGCGCGGCGACAGCAAGGGTCGGCTCGTCTCCAGGCGCCAGTGCGAGTCGGACCCGGGTGGCGGGAACGGGCATTAAGGCCCTCCGCTTGGGGTTCGGGCGTACTGCCCGCCCCTCTGCCCAGCTGCACCCGCTTCCTCCTCGGTGGCCTAACCCCGCCTCTCCCCCGAGGGCCACCACCATGACAGCCCCGCCTTGCTGATGCCGAGAACCCTGGCTACCCTGTCTTCTGCCCGCAACCAGTGATGCACCCCTGCACGAACCTATCAGCCGTCTGCCACCCCCCGGCCACGCCCCCTGCCCCTCCCCCATCTTTGCCCTATATTAACCGCTGTACTTCCTGAATAAATCAGACTTGTGCACAGATCCTGGTCTCCTCGGTAGTCTTCTTCCTACCGCGCATCCTCCGCACCTTGCCGGCCCCGGAGCGCCTTCTCGGAAGGCCCCTCCATGTGTTGCAGCCCTCCGCCTGAGCCCACACTGCCCCTGCAGCGGCCCTCCGGGCGAGCCCACACTGCGACATTTGGCGTCCAACATGGGGGCAACAACTTCCCAGCCGGACCCCCACCTGCCTCGCCCACAAGGTAAGGACCCCCGTCTTCGCTAGGCCCCGCCGTCGGCGCCATGGGCGGCCGTCTTTCCTCCCGCCAGGTGCCTCAGTTTAGGGCCCTTGCCGGCCTTTTAGACACCAATCATATGAATGTCTCAGTAAAGCAGCTCCAAACGTACTGGGACCTTTTGCTCCCTTTCAACCCTGGCTCTCCACTTGCCAGCTGTGGGACCCGGACACGTACACTAACCTCATTGACCACATCACAGCGGCTATGGAGTATGAGAACAAGCATTTTCCCCCCAGCCTTCTCCCCATGCTCATCGCCATTCGCTCGTGCCTCCAGGGCACCCCCGTCAATCAGGACACTTTCCACTGCACCTGCGGTAAGAGCAAGGGAGAGGGGTCTCAGTCAGACAGTGATTCCGACACCGAGTCCTTGTCCAGCCGCCTCAACAATGCCCTGGACTCTTGCCCGCCCAAACCGGACGCACCTACCTCGCCCCAAGATGGCGAAATTCCGCCTTCTTCTTGGGAGGATAAAGGGAAGTCCCTCCCCCTATACCCGCCCCCTCCGGCCATGGCGCCATCTTGGCCCCCGCCGGAAGAGGAGCGGCCACCATCTTACAAGCCGCCTACCCCCTGGGGCAGTCCACCATCTTGTGAGGCGCTGCCATCTTGGGACGAGCCACGTTCTCGCCCCACCCCCTGGGCACCCCCCGCCGCGGATCCCTCATCCGCCAGAGGGCCCATGGGTACTTGGCCCCCGCGGGCAGAAGGCCCCGCGCATCAGGCGCTGCTCTTATACCCGCTGAATGCCGCCCCCTCGCGGCACCGTCCGCAGGATTGGTACCCCTTTACAGCCGATGAAATAAAAAACCTCCGCAAGGCTGTTAAAGAGGACGGCCTCGGTAGTCCGTACGCCCAACATTTGCTTGAGGAGCTTAGCACTCAGCTCGCGGTTCCGTATGACTGGGTTTCCCTCGCTCGGGCCATTCTAACCCCCGGCCAATTCATCGACTGGCGTGCTCACTTTACATCAGAGGCAGAAAAGCAAGTGGCACACAACGCCCGTGTCAGGGCTCGCCATCCCCCGGACGCTTACACAGGCACGGGCCAATTCGCCAATCCGGCCCAATATCACAACGCCCCCCCCGAGTTCTGGCTCCAACTTCGCGAGCTGGCTTTACGCGCTTTCCACAGCTGCTCCGCCACCAGACCTGAGCCACTTGCCAAGCTAGTCCAACGAAAAGACGAAGACTTCGCCGACTTCGTATCCTGGGTTCAGGAGGCCTGCAAGTGCAAGGTCCCTGGCGAGCGTGCGCAACAAGCCTTTGCCCGGGAACTCATTCTGGAAGGGGCCACCAATGCCTGCCGACAAGCCATCCTACCAATGAAGGAAAGGGGAGTACACGACTGGATCCTGGCCTGCTCCCACATAGACCCGCAGGCCACCGCGCTGGCTCAGGCCATAGCCACGGCCATGTCCCTCTCCTCCGACTGCTTCAAATGCGGAGAAACTGGACATTTTGCCCACGAATGCCCTCATGCCACCCGACCATGACCATCCACGAACACGCCTTGAGACACCGGAGGAGTCAGACCACGCGCGCCTCCCACCCCATGTCCCCGCTGCGGCAAAGGATACCATTGGGCCCATGACTGCCGCACCGCCAACAGCCAATGGCAGCCTTTAAACGCGAGAGGGGGCAGGCCTCAGCCCCACCAGCAAGAGGCCGCTCACCCACGCCACCACCCCCTGCCATAATGTGGACCGTTCCACTGGGACCCAAGAAACCAATAATGGAGTTAGAGGTTGAAGGCCAATGGTTCGAGGGAATCCTTGACACCGGGGCAGAAATATCCTGCTTCCCAGAAACAGCCACACACAACTGGGGTGTGCTCTCCGGCCCCCGCGTCATTGGAGCCACCGGAACAGCTCCCTCATTCCAAACCAGCCGAGATCTTATTTAGAAGGACAAGGAAGGCCACCAAGGCACCTTCCGCCCCCTTGTCCTGCCCGGCATCGACAATATCCTCTGGGGCCGGGATGTCCTCTCAAACTGCGGAGCCATTCTATCCACGGCTCCCCCCCAATGATATATGCCACTGCTCACATTACACCTCCAGCACCCACTCCTCTTGAATGGGATACCGAGGAGCCCATTTGGGTGGAGCAGTGGCCCATCTCATCCCAGAAACTGTTAGTTCTCCGAGCTCTTGTCTATGACCAGCTCGACGCAGGACACATTGAGCCATCCACCAGTCCGTACAACTCACCCGTCTTCGTCATTCAGAAGAAGTCAGGCAAGTACCGGCTCCTCCACGACCTGCGTGAGATCAACAAGCACATCCGCCCAATGGGCTCCCCCCAAACGGGGTGCCCCCACCCCACAGCTATACCTAGACACTGGTGCGCCGCCACCATCGACATCAAGGACTGTTTCTTCTCCATTCCACTGCACCCAAAAGACCGTCCAAAATTCGCCTTCATGCTCCCGTGCACCAATCACCAAGAAGTAGCTGAGCATTACCAATGGCGAGTCCTCCCGCAAGGGATGCGAAACAGCCCAGCCATCTGCCAGCTTTATGTCAATAAGGCAATTCAGCCATTAAAGAACTTTGCATACATTGTTCATTACATGGACGACCTTCTCGTGACACATGAAACCCCCGGAGGCCTCCAAGCCATCATCACGGCATTACTGCGCCATCTCAATGACCTTGGCCTACAAGTCCAACAAGATAAGGTACGCATGGAGCTCCCCTTCACCTTTCTAGGCTTCAACATCCACAACACCATCACGCCTGCGGCCCCACAACTGGCCATTCCGCAGAAGCTATCTCTGACAGAGCTACAGCAAATCTGTTGGCACATCAATTGGCTCCGTTCGGCTCTCCCGATCACCACCGCTCAACTACAACCCCTCTTCGCCCTCCTACAAACCGACCAAGACCCTCCGCAGGCCGTAACAAAGAAAATCGCTATTACCTCGGCTGCGCAGGAGGCCATCCGAGCTGTCAATGATGCCCTGCGAGAATGCCAACTGCAGCGTCACGACCCCAACCGAGCCATCTTGGCGCTGATCCTGCCTACCACGGGTACGCCCACCGGGCTCCTCTGGCAGAAGGGGCCCCTTCTCTGGCTCCATACCACCAAAAGCAAGCTCAGAAAAATCGGCCCGCAAGTCACCCTCTGGATCTCCTTGGCCATTGACCTCATCCGGCAATGCACCCACACATATGGTACTCCCCCTGACACCATTGTGTGGCCGCTTGATGCCAAGAAAACCACCGCGCTGCTTCTGTCCAGTCCAGACATGCAAGTCCTTGCGGAACTCTTCCATGGCGAATTTGACAACCACTACCCCAGCCATCGGCTGCTTCAGGGCATCTCCCAGTTATCCTTCATCCCTCCGCTGCACCACCCCTTCCCGTCTCGCCGCCCCTACCCACATGCCACCACCGCCTTCACTGACGCCTCCAAGCACAAGTTCGCAGCTGTCATCTACTCGCCTGGTACGTCAGAGCCTCAAATACTCATCCATATCAACGTGAACTCTGTCCAGGTAGGAGAGCTCCAAGCCATCGTCCTAGCTCTCCGCGCCTGTCCCGACAGACCCCTCAACATCTTCACCGACAGCCTGTACACCTTGCAAGTCTGCCAAGTGTTGGCTTTCACCATGTTTTTTCCTGCCAAAAGGCCTACCGACCAAGCACTCCTAACTCTCCAGAGTCTCTTGGAAAACCGCACGGCGCCCTGGTACATCGCCCATGTGAGGAGCCATTCTGGCCTTCCTGGACCTATCACCACTGGCAATAACCTTGCCGATCAAGTCGTCCAAGCCCTCCCAGCCTCAGTAGAGCGCTCAGGAGGCCAACCGCCCACCCCTCCACCTGGCGACCTCCTCAACCAAGCCAAGCTACTCCACTCTCGATTTCACTTCTCTGCCAGGAGCCTTCACAAGTTGTTCCTGGAACTTTCCATCCAGGCCTGCAAGCACATGGTCAGATGCTGCCGAACCTGTGCACCCCTTCTGCCCCTTGGGCCGCTACAGCCACAAGGAGTTAATCCACACGGGCTACGCCCCAATGCCCGATGGCAAATGGATGTCACCCACGTGCCCCAGTTCGGCAGGCTCAAGTATCTCCATGTGGCCATCAACACCTTCTCCCACCTGTGCTATGCCATTCCCCTCCCAGGAGAAACAGCCAAGCACTGCATTCAGGCCCTCAGACAAGCTATCCTCTTCATGGGAGTCCCATGGGACCTAAAAACCGACAATGGACCAGCATATCGCAGCGCTTCCTTCGCCGTGTTCCTGAGGCTATACAACATCACTCATCACTTTGGAATTCTGTTCAACCCCCAAGGTCAAGGCATGGTTGAACGCACTCATCTCTTCCTCAAGCATCTTATTCAAAAGGAAAGGAGCAACCATCCCCGCCACACACCTGGAGAAATTGTCACCTCTGCCTTAATCCACCACAACCTCCTCTGCTTTGATGAGGATGGCCTTTCCCCAGTACATGCTCATTGGCGCCCATCCTACCAGCCCACACAGGCCCCCCTTGTTCAGTGGAAAGACCCCAAGACTAACATCTGGTCAGGGCCTGCCCCCCTCCTTGCCCAGGGAAGGGGTTTTGCTTGTGTCTTTCCAGATGACGCCGCCCAGCCCATTTGGATCCCAGGACGCCTCATCCGGCCCGCCACCGCCGAACCGCCTGACCCGGAGAGAGAAACGTTGCCAGCGACACCTCACCCCTCGGATAGCCATGATGACCCTGAATGCCGAGCCCGACCCTCTCTGCCAACAAGTTCTGCGGCTACTCCACCTAGCCCAAGCTGAAAGGGCCCGGCGGCCGCCGCCACCCACCTTCACCCCCCCCAAGACAGGCTTCTCGAACGCGCTGCCTGGCGAGGCCCCCCCAACAAAATGAGCGCTGGCCCTTCCTCTTCCACCTTCTTCGGCGCTTAATAAAAGAAAAGGGGGAAATGTAGGGTGGCACCGTGTGGGAGTGCGGCGACAGCAAGGGTCGGCTCGTCTCCAGGCGCCGGTGCGAGTCGGACCCGGGTGGCGGGAACGGGCATTAAGGCCCTCCGCTTGGGGTTCGGGCATACTGCTCGCCCCTCTGCCCAGCTGCACCCGCTTCCTCCTCGGTGGCCTAACCCCGCCTCCCCCCGAGGGCCACTGCCGCGCCATGACAGCCCCGCCTTGCTGCCGCCGAGAACCCTGGCTACCCCGTCTTCTGCCCGCAACCAGTGATGCACCCCTGCACGAACCTATCAGCCATCTGCCGCCCCCTGGCCACGCCCCCTGCCCCTCCCCCATCTTTGCCCTATATTAACCGCTGTACTTCCTGAATAAATCAGACTTGCGCACAGATCCTGGTCTCCTCGGTAGTCTTCTTCCTACCGTGTGTCCTCTGCACCTTGCCGGCCCTGGAGCACCTTCTCGGAAGGCCCCTCCGTGTGTTGCAGCCCTCCGCCCGAGCCCACACCTCCCCTGCAGCGGCCCTCCGGGCGAGCCCACACTGCGACAGAGCTTCCCTTGTATGTGATGGTTCTCTTATCTCATGCTCCTTTTAGAATTTTCTCTTTGTCTCAAGCATTGGATAATTTGACAAGTATATGTCTCGGGGTGGGCCTATTGGGATTTATGGTGTTTGGGGTGCGTTATTCTTCCTGGACATGTACATCCATCTCCCTCAGTAGATGTGGGAAGTTTTCAGCCATTATTTCCTCCAATACCCCTTCTGTACCCTTTCCCTTCTCTTCTCCTTCTGGGATGCCTATAATACATATGTTTGTGTATTTTGCATTGTCATTCAGGTCCCTAAGTCCTAACTGGATTTTTTCTATCTTTTTATCGACCAGTTCTACTATCTGTTTAATTTCAGATATACTGTCTTCCACGTCACTAATTCTCTCCTCTGCCTTTTCTAATCTGCTGCTATTTGCTGAGAGTGTATTTTTGATTTCTTGAACTGTGGTGTTCATCACCATCATATCTGTTATCTTTTTGCATATGTCTGCAATTTCCTCTCCAAGTGTTTTCTTCATATTGTTAATCTCTTCCTTTACTTCATTAAGTTGGTCTCTAATACATGTTTTGAGATCTTTAATTACTTGTTTGATGTTCTGCTCCCCTTCCTGGTTTTTAGTTTGTTCATTGGGTTCAGCCATGTTTTCCTGGTTATTGGTTTGGTTTGTAGTTTTTTGTTGCTGTCCAGTCATCATTTTATCTTGACGGGTTTAATCAGTTCCTTAGCTTCTTTGTCTAGTCTTGGGGATTAATTAGTTTTTGTTCGTGCATAAGTGTTATGTCTTCCCTTTGTCACTTTGTTCTTCTTACTCTATTTTCTTGTTGCTGGCTAAGTTCACTTTGAAGGAAAATATTAAGGCCAGGGAAAGCAAAATGAGCAAGAAAAGAAAATGTCTAAAGTAGTATTGGTAATAAATGTTAACAGAGCAACAATGTGAGATCTAGGAGAATGGATATCAGAATCATATAAGTTGTGCAGAGTTATAGCAGTAAGTAGAGTACCTATAATGAGACAGTCAACTGAATATGGGGAGGAAATATAGTATGAATTAAAAGGCCAGTGTTTTCATGAGAGAGGGAAAGAGAAAAGAAAGACAATAATATCAAGAGTAGATAAAAGACAGGAAACAGAACAAAGGTATTAGAAATAAAAAGTCAGACCATTTGGGGGCCAAAGAAAAAGAGGTGGAATGTAAGAGAAACAGTAGATGATGGAGTATAGCAAGATGTGGGGGAAAAGGGATAGTGTAGGTGGCCAAAATCAATTCACACAGAAATGAGGAAATAGAGGATGAGGAAACACAGCAAATGTGAAGCGCTCCCTGCAGCACCTATTATATAAAGAAAAGAAAAGAAAAGAAAATAAGAAATAAAAGAGAGAAAAGAATGAAAAAGAGAAGAAAAAAAGGGGGTGGGCAAAGAAAAGGGAGGGAAACAAGCAAGAAAAAGAAAAAGAGAAAAAAACTGAATAAATGAAAAAGGACCTTGGGGGCTAAAATGGGAGAAAAGACCAGGAGACAATGCAGTATTATCAACCAAGACAGAAAAAGAAAAAAAACCACAAACACTGAGGGCTATGGTAATCAAGGACCTCAGATGGACCTCAGGGCATGGTGGTTTCAGGATGGGAAGTCTGTGACACTGCAGATTCAAGGTGTGTGAGTCTCTGGAGCGTGGGCCACCAGGGTTTAGGGGACACAGACCTGGGAACCATGCATCCAGTTAACAGGGGGCCTGGGAGCACTGCAGCACAACACAGCCTTCAGGGATACCTGCAGATGGGCGCCAGCCCTAGGGGGAGGGGTCCCGTCCGCAACCTCTGATCTCTGTGTCAGAAACCCAAAATTCCACCTCTCACAAGAATCTCTTCTGCAACTGTCTCACCAAATTGACATCCAGACACCTTCTGCCCTCCAAGCCCCTGAAACAGCCTGCTGGGGGCGCCGCTGTACTACAAAGAGTTCAGGGACTGCCACAGATGGGCTGCCAGCCCTAGGGAGAAGGATTCCACCTAGAACTTCTAACCTCTGTGTCAGAAACTGAAAGTTCCACCTCTTGCAAGAATCTCTTCTGTCACTGTCTCAACAAATTGACATCCAGACACCTCCTGCCCTGCAAGCCCTCAAAACAGCCCACTCAGGGTTTGGGTACCCCCCACAAGACAAAGATCCCAGGGATCACCACCTTCTCTGTAGTTCTGATTACTCCTACAGCTCTTAAAAATTTTCCAACTTGATGCACTAATCCTGAATGAGGTCAGCTGCCCAAGAAAGTGCCAGCTCACCAAAAGCACCTAACAGAGTGTACAAATGCCAGTCACTGGACAGCCTGAAATACCTCTGCAAGAGAAAAAGCTACATGTTGTCTGTGTTAAAGTAGCCGTTCCCTCTAACTCTAGTCAAAATGCGTATTGCTGGAGGGAGAACCAACGAAACATCCCTTGAAAAACCCTTGTCTGTTTTCTTTTGAAAAAGGCAACGTCCCTTCTCATCCCCCTCTTAGTTGCTTTCAGCATAACCACCACCATCGAAAATTGGGGTTGGCAATCTACACTAAACTCCATTATCTATTTGATTGGTCCCTAAAAATAACTAATTAACAGCATAAATAAAACCAGCCGTGCCTTAAAAACTCTGAAACAACAAGTAAACTGTCTTGCTGCTGTGATGATGCAAAATCGCAGGGCACTTGACATGCTAACTGGGGCACAGGGAAGGGTGTGTCCTTTCCTTAAGGAAAAATGTCATCTCTATGTACATTACTCTAAAACAGTCCTAAATAGTATTCAAAACCTGCAAAGTAAAACCCATCGATGTCAAGGAGATGCAGCCTTTAAACACCTGGCCCTTTCTCCTCCTGAGGTCCAGTGTCCTCTTAGTGGAACCACACATTCTCAAAATTCTAATGAAAGTTCCTTCTTCCAGGACGCACATCTTGTTAGCCATGTGGGGCTCCATCCAGCTTCACACAGGATGCCAGATCCATCTTCCTCCAGTGGAGACAGAGTAGCAAGGGGGTTCTGCATCTTGTCAGGCAGGGTCTACCAGCCCCCAACCAGCAGGAAGTAGCTGCAGAGGAAAGATCCTCTTCCTCAGCACCCCTTTAAGATCACAGGTGTGGAACTCTCTTGGGGGAATGAAGCAGGCTAGGAAGACGGGGAACTAATAGGCAGACCTGGAACCTGGCAGAGAGTCCACATGGACACCACGAGCCCCCAAGCTGCCTGCTGGAAGACCCCCGCCCCGGGGTTCTGCTATCCAAGACAAAGACTCCTTCCTGGGACAAGGAAACACCCGGGGTTCCCTAGGATCACTGGATCCTCACTTAGGGAATGAGGGTGGGTGATCAATCAAAACAGCAAACAGCTGAAGCCCCTCCCCTGCCATTAGAAAGGGGGGGAATAATTAACAGATTCAAAGCCAGGCACAAACCTGAGCGCCGGCTTCCCCCCTGCTCCTTTCCCTACAGACCTGTCCTGTCCTCTGTGTGCCGTTTTCACCATTTTTCCTCTGCCATGTGGCCACACAAGTAAGCCTGGTGTCTTATAATCTCTAATGGGGAGTTGTAGCTTATAAGTCAGCCTCTGCATCCCTTTTCATTCCCTTCCTCTCTCCCTGGGACCCCTACTCTATTATTTTCTGTTATTTTCTCCCATTTCTCTTCCCTCCCTACCTGAATAAATTACTGGCCTAACTCACCATGGTTTTGAAATTCATTTCTGCAGCACAGCGAGGAACGTAGATAGAACCCAGGAACAGATCCCCTGACCAATGAGTGCTCGACAGGAAGCTGTTAGCTTGCGTTTCCCCAGGAGATGGAGAATGTGCTATGTGGACACCAGCTGGGCGGATAAAGCCAGACCAGGAACGCCAGGAGACGAGGAAAGTTCCTGTGGAACCCAGAACCTCCGGTCATGCAGATGGAGAGAAGACACTGGGAACTGCACGGCTGGGCCTCACTCTGAAGACTAGAAGGGCTTTACATCAAAGTACCTAAACCACAGGACTGGCTCAAGCTTGGCATCGTAAAGCAGGTATGGCTTGGGGACAGAAGGAGATTAAGAAGGAAATTGAGAGGAGGAAAACTGGACAAGAAATGTTGGATTATGAAAGAAAGCAAGAAGCAGAATTGACAAAAAGAATGTTAGAGGAAAGAAACAAAAAAGGCAAAAGACAGGGCAGTTTGAGTGCGTATAAAAAGTCAAATTAAGTCAGTGAAGAAAGTCTAGGTTAGTGGATCTGGAACTGCTTTTGTGTTTGTTTGTTCAATGTCAGTGTGTATATTGTAATTGTTTCACTGTATGTTGTAACTGTTTTGTGATTGTTCATTGTCAGTGTATACTCTGATACCTCTGGATGGTGATATAATTTGATTTTTTAAAATTTTGAAAGAGCTCTATTCAAATGGCCAAAAATTAAATAAGTGCTCATATTATTACCTAAGTTTAAAATGTTAAAATGTTAAAATGAATAATTTTTCCCATAAGATAAAATGAAAGATGAAAAAAGTTAAGTGAATATTGAAAAAAGTAAAAAGTTTGTGGGAATGCTAATTGAAATTGAATAAGGAGTAATTTGTCTTAAAATAAAATTTATAAAATCAGAAATGGAGATATGTGGGACAGAACCAGTATATAGCAAGTTGTAAAGTATTGTGATAATATTCAGTAAGATAATGTGTTTTGTAAAAGTAAAACAAACCTGAATGAATACAAGAAGTACAATAACTGTGTGAAAAAGTCAACAATGGATTTCTGCAGTTCTTCAAAGCTTTCTGCCCTGGCCTGATAGCAAAGAAGCTGGCCACCTAGAAGAAATCTGCAGTTGAAACCCTACTGACAGGAAGCAGATATGGCACAACAGATAGAGCATCTGCCTACCACATGGGAGGTCCAAGGTTCAAACCCAGGGCCTCCTGACCCGTGTGATGAGCTGGCCCATGCACAGCGTTGATGAACACAAAGAGTGCCCTGCCATGTAGGGGTGTCCCCCGCATAGGGGAGCCCCACACGCAAAGAGTGCACCCTGTAAGGAGAGCCGCCCAGCATGAAGAAAGCGCAGCCTGCCCAGGAGTGATGCTGCACACATGGAGAGCTGAGGCACCAAGATGACACAATGAAAAGAGACTCAAATTGTGGGTGCCACTGATAAGAATACAAGCAGACACAGAAGAACACAGCGAATGGGAACGGAGAGCAGACAACTGGGGGGTGGTTGGCTGGAAGGGGAGAGAAATAAATAAATAAATCTTAAAAAAAAAAACCCTATTGAGGATATTACGTTAACCAGTAATCCTTTTATCCAAAATTAAAAGAAACTTCACAGACAATAATATCAGATGTGTTAACTGGGAAAGGTCCCTCATGGGAGTAGGAGGACCTCCCGCAGGCTGCTTTAAAAATAGAAGAGGGAGAAGGTGGATATTGACTTAGCCTGTGAATTGGCTGCCATTGGCACCAAGATTGGCTTTGGGTGGGGTTTGTGGCAGAGGCAATATTCTAATTGAGCACCACTTGGGTTTTGTTTTTTTATTAAAGATTTATTTTTCTTTACTTCTCCCCCTTTCCCCGCCCTCCCCAGTTGTCTGTTCTCTGTGTCCATTTGTTGTGTGTTCTTCTGTGTCCACTTGCATGCTTGTCAGCGGCACCTGGAATCTGTGTCTCTTTTCATTGCATCATCTTGGTGTGTCAGCTCTCCATGTGTGCAGCACCACTCCTGGGCAGGCTGCACTTTCTTCGCGCTGGGCTGCTCTCCTTATGGGGCACACTCCTTGCACATGAGGCTCCCCTACGCGGGGGACACCCCTGCATGGCACAGCACCCCTTGCATGCATGAGCACTGTGCATGGCCCAGCTCATCACACAGGTCGGGAGGCCCTGGGCTTGAACCTTGGACCTTACCATGTGGTAGGCGGATGCCTTATCCATTGGGCCAGATCCACTTCCCACCCCTTGGGTTTTAGTCACAAATGTGGAAAGAGGCCAAAAGTACAATATAAAAAAACTATTGTGTGCAGCATAGGAAGCCCTGCTGAAAGTGAAAGATTTGACCCAATAGTGTCTGGCCACTCTGAAGACTGCCATCCCTATCCAGAGGTGGACTGCAAATACTTAAAGCAAAACAGAAAAAATGAGCTGTTGTGAATCACCCTCTATGGGGGAGAGATCTGTAGAAGAACATCTGGGACACCTGCCAGCCATGACAGGTAACTGTCATGTCCCTGCCCACTCCTCTAACACCCCTCTCAGGACTGTCAAGGCAGATGCCTCATGAAGATTCAGAGTCATACAGTTGAGACCTGAGAAGAAGGAGAGTGGCTCCACCAGAAAAGTGAACATCATGAATGCCAGACCTTGGGGAGCCTAGCGCAGCAGTTCCCACTGCCTGCTAGTCACCAACAGCTCGTGGCCTTAACGCTCACTTCAGTGACTGTGATGTCAGCATCCTCCTGCTCCTGGAAGGGGCAAGATATGCTTTCACTGCTCCAGACACTGACTGGGACTCTTAGGACAGGTCAGCTATTGTCTTCTGCCTGGAAAACGCATCCTCACAATGATGGACTAAGTTAAATTCAACAGAGTTGTGGCCCCGGGTCCGGTGAAGACACTAAGAGCAGGACCAAGGAAGGCATTGGAATTAGGTGACAAACTTCCAGCTGACCCACAGCCCAAAATGGGAAGTAGCAATAATTTGTCATTGCCTATGCCTCCAACTACACAAATTGGGGAAAATGAGGTCATTTTTGATCAAGTACTGGCCTATATAGCCTTGCTGGTAGGAGATCTTAAGCCCATGAAAAATAAATCATCGCTAGTTGGAAGTTTGTATAATGTGCTATAGTTATGGATTATGTATAAAATGCTGTTCTAAACTTGGAAGAAAAATTACAAAATAAATATCCAACTGAAATTAACATGTGATTGGAATGTATCTAACTTTTATGTAACCCCACATTTATAATAATAGTCCAATTGCAAGCTGATGTAATAGGTATTCAGAATGCTGATTTGAAATTGTTACCTGTTTCTTTTTTTTTAAGATTTATTTTATTTATTTCTCTCCCCTTCCCCCCCCCCCCATTGTCTACTCTCTGTGTCCATTCACTGTGTGTTCTTCTGTATCCACTTGCATTCCTGTCACGCGACACTGGGAAACTGTGTTGGTTTTTTTGTTGCGTCATCTTACTGGTCGGCTCTCAATGTGTTCGGTGCCACTCCTGAGCAGGCTGCACCTTTTTTGTGCGGGGTGGCTCTCCTTGCGGGGCGCCCTCCTTGCAGGTGGGACACCCCTACGCGGGAGACGCCCCTGCATGGCACTCCTTGCACGAGGCAGCACTGAGCATGAGCCAGCTCACCACACAGGCCAGGAGGCCCTGAGTATCGAACCCTGGACCCTCCATATGGCAGGTGGACATTCTATCAATTGAGCCACAGCTACTTCCCTGTTAACTCTTTCTTAAATGACGACTGGAATTGCAGATGGACTGTAGCCACAAAACCCTATGACTTGGGGAAAAAGTCAGGGCGGAGGTATTCTTGGAGAAATGTTGTTTGTTTGTCTTTGTTTCTTTTGAACTTAGTCTTTTTTTTTTATTTCTCTCCCCTTCCCCCCACCCACCCCAGTTGTCTGTTCTCTGTGTCTATTTGCTGCGTGTTCTTCTTGGACCGCTTCTGTTGTTGTCTGCGGCACAGGAATCTGTGTTTCTTTTTTTTTTTTTTTTTTTATTGCGTCATCCTGTGTGTCAGCTCTCCATGTGTGTGGCACCATTCCTGGGCAGCCTGCACTTTCTTTCACACTGGGTGGCTCTCCTTACGGGGCGCACTCCTTGCACATGGGGCTCCTCTATGCGTGGGCACCCCTGCGTGGCGGGGCACTCCTCGTGTGCATCAGCATTGCACATGGGCCAGCTCCACATGCACTGCGCATGGGCCAGCTCCACATGAGTCAGGGAGGCCCAGGGTTTGAACCGCAGACTCCCATGTGGTAGGCGCACCCACTATCCACTGGGCTTAGTCCAGTTCCCTATACACTAGTAATGCACAATCTGAGGAGAAAGTCAGGGGGAAAATTCCATTTACAATAGCAATTAAAATAATCCATTTTCGGGACTTGGAGTTGTCCTGGGTGGTGCTGCAGGGACAATTACCAGACATTGTATGTCCTCCCATGGCCCACTGGATGGACGTGGGAGAGTGTGGGCTATGATGTGGACCATTGACCATGACGTGCAGTGGTGCTCAGAGATGTATTCACCAAATGCAATGAATGTCTCATGATGATGGAGGAGGTTGTTTCTGTGGGGGGAGGAGTGGGGAAGGGGGTGGGGGGGATATGGGGTCCTCATATTTTCTGAATGTAATAAAAAAATAAATAAAATTAAATGAAATTTAAAAATAAAAGAATCAAATATTTGGGAATAAACTGAGGATGTAAAGCACTTGGATTCAGAAAACTATACTGCATTGCTAAAAGAAATTTTAAAAGACCTAAATAATTGTAAAAAAATTCCATGCTCATGGATTGGAAAATTAAATATCATTAAGATGTCAATTCTGGTAGGGTTGGAGTCCTGCTGGACCGGGCTGTTTCGGGTGCTTGCAGGGCAGGAGGTGTCTGGACATTGATTTAGTAGGACGGCGACAGAGGAGATTCTTGTAAGAGGTAGAATTTGGGGTCTGTTTCACGGAGGTCAGGGTTGTGGGTGGGACCCTTCTCCTGGGGCTGGCGGCCCAGCGGTGGTGATTCCTGGTGACTTAGCGGTGCTGGGGAGTTCCCAAGCCCTGAGCGGGCTGTTTTGGGGGCTTGCAGGGCGGGAGGTGTCTGGAAGTCGATTTGGTGAGACAGTGATGGAGGAGATTCTTGCAAGAGGTGGAATTTTGGGTTTCTGACTCAGAGGTCAGAGGTTCTGGCTGGAGCCCCTCCCCTAGGGCTGGCGGCCAGGCTGCAGTGATCCCTGGGATCTTTGTTGTGTGTGGTGCTCCCAAACCCTGAGCAGGATGTTTTGGGGGCTTGCAGGGCAGGAAGTGTCTGGATGTCGATTTGGTGAGACAGTGACAGAAGAGATTCTTCCAAGACGTGGAACTTTCAGTTTCTGACATGGAGGTCAGAAGTCCTAGGAAAAACCCCTCCACCTAGGGCTGGCAGCCCATCTGCGGCAGTCCCTGAACTCCTTGTAGTGCAGCGGCACCCCCAGGAGGCTGTTTCAGAGACTTGCAAGGCAGGAGCTATCTGGATGTTGATTTGGTGAGACAGTGACAGAAGAGACTCTTGTGAGAGATGGAATTTGGGTTTCTGACATGGAGGTCAGAGGGTACGGGCAGGACTCCTCCCCCTAGGGCCGGCGCCCAGCTGTGGGGACCTTGAAGGCTATGTTGTGCTGCAGTGCTCCCAGGCCCCCTGTTAACCAGATGCGTGGTTCCCAGGTCTATGTCCCCTAAACCCTAGTGGCCCACGCTCCAGAGACTCACACACCGTGAACCTATAATATCACAGACTTCCCATCCCTGAATCCACCGCGCCCTGAGGTCCATCTGAGGTCCTTGATTACCCTAGCCCTCGGCATTTGTGTGTTTTTTTCTTTTTTCTTTTTTCTTTTCTTGTCTTGGTTGCTAATACTGCATTGTCTCCTGGACTTTTCTCCCATTTTATCCCCCAAAGTCCTTCTTCATTTATTTGTGTTTTTTTCTCCTTTTCTTTTTCTTGCTTGTTTCCTCCCCTTTTCTTTGCCCACCCCCTTTTTCTCCTCTCTTCTTTTTCTTTTGTCTCTTTTTCTTCATATTTTATTTTATTTTATTTATATGTTAGGTGCTTCACATTTGCTGTGTTTCCTCATCCTCCATTTCCTCTTTTCTGTGTGAATTGATTTTGGCCACCTACACTATGCCCTCTCCCCCACATTGTACAATCCTCCATCATCCATGGTCTCTCTTACATTCCACCTCCCTTTCTTTGGTCCCCAAATTGTCTGACTTTTAATTTCTAATACCTTTGTTCTGTTTTCTGTCTTTTATCCATTCTTGATATTGTTGTCTTTCTTTTCTCTTTGCCTCTCTCATGAAAATACTGGCTTTTTAATTCATATTAAATTCCTCCCCATATTCAGTTGACTATCCGATTATAGGTACTCTACTTACTGCTATAAACCTACACAACTCACATGAGTCTAATACCCATTCTCCCAGATCACATTGTTACTCTGTTAACATTTATTACCAATACTACTTTAGACATTTTCTTTTCTTACTCATTTTGCTTTCCCTGGCCTTAATATTTTCCTTCAAAGTGAACTTAGCCAGCAACAAGAAAATAGAGTAAGAAGAACAAAGTGACAAAGAGAAGACATAACACTTATGCACGAACAAAAACTAATTAATCCCCAAGACTAGACAAAGAAGCTAAGGAACTGATTAAACCCATCAAGATAAAATGATGACCGGACAGCAACAAAAAACTACAAACCAAACCAATAATCAGGAAAACATGGCTGAACCCAATGAACAAACTAAAAACCAGGAAGGGGAGCAGAACATCAAACAAGTAATTAAAGATCTCAAAACATATATTAGAGACCAACTTAATGAAGTAAAGGAAGAGATTAACAATATGAAGAAAACACTTGGACAGGAAATTGCAGACATATGCAAAAAGATAACAGATATGATGGTGATGAACACCACAGTTCAAGAAATCAAGAAAACACTCTCAGCAAATAGCAGCAGATTAGAAGAGGCAGAGGAGAGAATTAGCGACATGGAAGACAGTACATCTGAAATCAAACAGATAGTAGAACTGATCGATAAAAATATAGAAAAAATCCAGTTAGGACATAGGGACCTGAATGATAATGCAAAATGCATAAACATATGTATTATAAGCATCCCCGAAGAAGAGAAGGGAAAGGGGACAGAAGCGGTGTTGGAGGAAATAATGGCTGAAAATTTCCCTAATCTACTTTCATGGATGTACATGTCCAGGAAGCACAACGCAGCCCAAACAGCATAAATCCCAACATGCCCACCCCAAGACATATACTTGTCAAATTATCCAATGCTCAAGACAAAGAGAAAATTCTAAAAGCAGCAAAAGAAAAGGAAACCATCACATACAAGGGAGGCTCCATAAGATTAAGTGCTGATTTCACATCTGACACCATGGAGGCAAGAAGGCAGTGGTATGACATAGGAAAGGCACTAAAAGAAAAAAATTTCCATCCAAGAATACTCTACCCAGCTAAACTAGCATTCAAAATGATGGAGAGTTCAAAATATTCACAGATAAACAGAAATTGAAAGAGTATGCCAAAAAGAACCCTGCCCTTCAAGAAATACTAAAGAGAATTCTGCAGGAAGAAAGTAAAAAACAGGAGAGGCAGAGTTGGAGGAGAGTGTAAGAGCAACATAAAAGACAAAAAGAGAAGAAAAAACAAACAGAATATGACAAACACAAGTCCAAACAAAATATAGCTAACATAAATAATTCCTAGAAAGTAATAACACGGAATGTCAATGGATTAAACTCACCTGTCAAAAGATTCAGACTGGGAGATTAGATAAGGAAATATGACCCATCTATATGCTATCTACAAGAAATACATCTTAGACCCAGGATTCAAGGAGGTTGAAAGTGAATGGCTGGAAAACAATCTTACAAGCAAACAATAACCAAAAAAAGGCAGGAGTACAAAATAGACTTTAAGTGAGAAACAGTTGTGAGAGACAAAGGAGGATACTACATATTAGTGAAAGGAACAATCTTTCAAGAAGAACGAACAATCATAAATATTTATGCTTCTAACAAGGGCGCCTCCAAATACGTGAGACAAACACTGGAAAAACTAAGTAAAAGAATAGATGCCTCTACAATTATAGTGGGGGATTTTAATACACCACTATCAACTTTGGACAGAACATCTCAAAAGAGAATCAATAAAGAAACAAAAACTTTGAACAATATCTTAGAAGAGCGGAACCTAGTAGACATATACAGATCATTATACTCGAATAGAGCAGGATATACATTTATCTCAAGTGCACATGTATCATTCTCCAAGATAGACCATATGCTAGGTCACAAAGAAAGGCTCAGTGAATTCAGAAAGATTGAAATCATACAAAATAATATCTCTTGCCACAGTGGAGTGAAGCTGGAAATCTGCAAGGGCCAGAGGCCCAGATTTCACACCAAGATATGGAAATTAAACAGCACACTCTTAGAAAAACAGTAGGTCAAAGAGGATCTCTCAAAAGAAATTAATAACTACCTTGAAACTAATGAGAATGATAACACAATATACCAAAACTTATGGGACGCAGCAAAAGCAGTACTGAGAGGGAAATTTAGAGCCATGAATTCACACATCAAAAAAGAAGAAAGAGCCAAAATTGAAGAACAAACTGCACAATTGGAGGAATTAGTTAAAAAAAAAACATCAAAGTAACCCCACAGGAAGAAGAAAGAAAGAAATAACAAAGATAAGAGCAGAACTAAATGAAATAGAAAGTAAGAAAGCACTTGAAAAGATAAACAAAACCGAGAGCTTGTTCTTTGAGAAGATCAATAAAATTGACAAACCCTTAGAAAGACTAACAAAGAAAAAAAGAGAGATGCAAATACACAAAATAAGAAATGAGAAAGGAGATATCACCACTGTCAACATTACCCTAGTACCAAAGCCAAACAAAGACACCACAAGAAAGGAAAATTACAGACCAATTTCTCTAATGAACCTCAATGCAAAAATTCTCAACAAAATACTTGCTAACCGTATTCAACAACACATTAAACGAATTATACACCATGACCAAGTGGGATTCATTCCGGGTATGCAGGGATGGTTCAACATAAGAAAATCAATCAATGTAATACACCATATAAACAGACTGAAGGGGAAAAATCACATGATTCTATCTATAGATGCAGAAAAAGCATTTGACAAAGTACAGCACCCTTTCTTGATAAAAACACTGCAAAAGATCAGAATACAAGGAAATTTTCTGAACATGATATAGAGTATATATGAAAAATCCACAGCCAACATTGTTTACAATGGAGAAATCCTAAAATCCTTCCCTCTAAAGTCAGGAGCAAGACAAGGATGCCCACTATCACCTCTTCTATTTAACTTTGTCTTAGAAGTACTTGCTCAAGCACTGAGGCAAGAACCAGATATAAAAGGCATTCAAATTGGAAAGGAAGAAGCCAAAATTTCATTATTTGCAGATGACATGATCTTAAACATAGAAAACCCTGAAAGGTCTACAACAATGCTTGTAGAACTCATAAATGAATTTACTAAAGTCTCAGGTTATAAGGTCAATGCACAAAAATCAGCAGCATTTCTGTACACCAATAATGAGCAAGCTCAGGAGGAAATCAAGAAACAAATACCATTTACACTAGTCAATAAAAAAGTCAAATACCTAGGAATAAATTTAACTAAAGATGTAAAAAACTTATACACAGAGAACTATACAACACTGTTCACGGAAATCAAAGAAGACCTAAATAAATAGAAGAATATTTCCTGTTCATGGATAGGAAAACTAAATATTATTAAGATGTCTATCCTTCCAAAACTGATCTACACATTCAAAGCAATCCCAATAAAAATCAACACTGAATTCTTTAAGGAACTAGAAAAACTAGCTATGAAATTTATTTGGAAAGGAAAGAGGCCCCAAATAGCCAAAGACATATTGAAAAAGAAAAATGAAATTGGAGGAATCACACTACCTGACTTCAAAGCTTACTACAAAGCTACAGTACTGAAAACAGCATGGTATTGGCACAAGGAGAGACACACAGACCAATGGAACCGAATTGAGTGTTCTGATATAGATCCTCATATAATATAGTCATATAATATTCGATAAAGCCACCAGACCCTCTCAACTGGGAAAGATTGGCCTCTTCAACAAATGGGGCCTGGAGAACTGGATATCCATATGTAAAAGAATGAAAGAGAATTACCATCTCACACTTTATACAGAGATCAACTCAAAATGGATCAAAGACCTAAATATCAGAGCCAAGACCATAAAGACTTTGGGAACAGCATAGGGAAGCTTATACAAGAACTTGTAATAGGAAATGGCTTCATGAACTTCACACCAAAAACATGAGCAGCAAAAGAACAAATAGATAAATGGGACTTCCTCAAAATTAAAGCCTTCTGCACCTCAGAGGAGTTTGTCAAGAAATATAAAGAGGGAAACGGACTTTGGCCCAGTGGTTAGGGCGTCCGTCTACCACATGGGAGGTCCGTGGTTCAAACCCCAGGCCTCCTTGACCCGTGTGGAGCTGGCCCATGTGCAGTGCTGATGCGCGCAAGGAATGCCATGCCACACAGGGGTGTCCCCCGTGTAGGGGAGCCCCACGCTCAAGGAGTGCACCCCATAAGGAGAGCCGCCCAGCGCGAAAGAAAGTGCAGCCTGCCCAGGAATGGCACAGCCCACACTTCACGTGCCGCTGACGACAACAGAAGCGGACAAAGAAACAAGACGCAGCAAAAGACACAGAGAACAGACAACCAGGGGAGGGGAGGGGAATTAAATAAATAAATAAATCTTTTTTAAAAAAAAAGAAAGTAAAAGAAATAAAAAGAGAACCTACACAATGGGAGAAAATATTTGGTAACCATATATCTGTTAGGAGACTTATAACCTGCATATAAAAGAACTCCTATATCTTGAAAATAAAAAGATAAACAACCCATTTAAAAAATGGGAAAAAGATCTAAACAGACACTTCTCCAAAGAAGAAATACAAATGGCTAAAACACATGAAAAATGCTCCAAATCTCTAACTACCAGGGAAATGCAAATCAAAACTACAATGAGATACCATCTTACTCCCATAAGATTGGCAGCTATGAAAAAAAACAGAAGACTACAAATGCTGGAGAGGATGTGGAGGAATAGGAACACTCATCCACTGCTGGTGGGAAGGCAGAAGGATCCAGCCATTCTGGAGGACAGTTTGGCGGTTTCTCAAAAAACTAGCCCTAGATTTGCCATATGACTCAGCAATTCCACTGCTGGATATATACCCAGTAGAACTGAAAACAAGGACACAAACCGATATATGCACACCAATGTTCATAGCAGCATTGTTCACTATTGCCGAAAGTTGGAATCAACCCAAATGCCCATCAACAGATGAATGGATCAATAAAATGTGGTATATACATACAATGGAATACTACTTGGCTTTAAGAATGAATACACTACAAACACACGTGATAACATGGATTAATCTTGAGAACCTTATGCTGAGTGAAGCAACCCAGGCATTGAAGGACAAATACTACATGACCTCATGATATGAAATACGTAAACCAAGCTGCCTCAGAGAGCTAGAGACTGGATGATAGGCTTACAGGAAATTGGGGGTAGAAGAAGAATGTAAACTGACACCTACATGGGTGATATCTATGATAAGCTGGAGGTAAGTATTTGTACAAGGAAGGGATAAAATGGGGGCATAGGGTTACCTTTGGGTGGGGCTTTGTGGGCTTGAGGGCTAGGGATGGGAGAATGGGTAATATTGCCCAAGAAATTTGGGGGAGGGTGGGGCAACATAAGAACATAGGAGATTCTCAGGTATTTGGTTGAGAGTATAATGCTGAGAAAACTTTTTCAAAAATATAATAAGGAAGGTTACCTATTTATGATGCTTAAAGAGGATAATCTGACGCAGGACAGGCTCCTAAGGAATATGTGAATGCTCATTTTTCCCAAGTGGGTTATATCACTGGAAGGAGACCCACATAATGAGAGTGAAGGTATACCCACATCCTGGGGAGGACTGATGCCCTCAAATAGAGGGAATTGTATCTCTCAAGAGAAATGGTGGCTCCCAGTGCATTAGGGCAGTTGAGCATGTCAAGCCTTTAACACTGTTCCAAGTATCTTCGAACATGAATGAAGATTGACTGTCACTGTGGGCCTTAAGGGGAGGGGGAAAGAGGTATTGAATAGATGGAACCAATGTAACTGTGTGGGCAATAGAAGTGTTCCACGAGAGTACACAATGATGGATATAAGACATGTAAAATTACACCAAAAATATATAGGGGCTGATAGACTAAAACGGAAATCATAATGTAAAACATAAGATAACTAAAAATTTAGAAAATCATGTAGTCTAAAATATAAACCACAAAGTAAACACAAATTTACCTTGTTTGAAAGCTATTGTCTCAGTATCTGTACATCAGTTTCAGTAAATATAGTATGAATATGTAAAAAGATTATTGCTGTGGAAGGGAAAAGGTTTTATGTTGGATATGTGGGAGTACTGTATATTGTATATATGAAGTACTGTGATCTAAAACTCTTGTGAAGATAAGCTTAATAATTAGAAAAAAGAAAAGAAAAGGATAGGATGTAGACACTGAGGAAAAGACGTAAGTAGTTGTCTTGCCAATTTGCGTACAGGGCCACACTTATTGCAGTGATGGAAGGCAAAACATCAAAAATGAAGCTTGTGCATTTTTAAATTTTTTGATACCCCAATTTATTTTTACCTTAATTTTTCCAAATTAATATGTATTCTATATCTAACCTTTAAACTCATCACTATATTCCATTTTACTATTAATGGAACCTGGCAATATATTGGGCTTCACTTTTCAGGAAGTTTTGGATCACAGAGAGATTCAACAATAGCAGGGGAGGAATAGAGGAATACTGGTGTGGAATGTTATTGATAGGCGACACATGGTTGGCAGGGAGTTCTCCAGGGCATATATCCAGGGCACATAAAAATGTTTGGATATTTTCATAGTGGATACAATTAAAAACAACAACTGAGGGAATGCTGAGTTCCTAGCCAGGGGAGCTCTATCACAGTCCCTAAAGGAACAGCAACAATCCCCCAAGTGCAACGGCAAAGGCCAAAAAAGAAGGAAGGTCCAACAATGAGCCTGTGATACTAATGACTGCTTGTGAGCCTGTGAACCTGAAATAAGAACAAGGCCTAGAGCTGCAGGGTGCCTATGAGTTCCCTCCTGAGAGCCTCCGTGTTGCTCAAATGTGGCCGGTCTTGAAGCCAAATTCAGCATATAAATGCGTTGCCTTCCCCCCAGTGTGGGACATGACTCCTGGGGATGAGCCTCCCTGGCACCAAGGTATTACTACCAAGTACCAGCTGATGATGTAACTAGAAAATGACCTTGAATAAAAGGATCAACTGGGACCAGCAGAATATCTCAATCTACATATAATACCAGGAGTTAAAAATGCTTTTTGACATGAATCAAGGGGGAAATGGAAAGGACAAATTAGTTTATATGGCTATGAGTCTCCAAAAAGAGCTGGGAGGCTATCAGAGGGATTGCCCTTATGCACACCTCAGCAGAGTCCCAGAGACAGATAAAGTAGATACAATCCCAGGTATTGGTTCTTCTGAGGCCTACAGAAACCGACAGGTTCTATGGTCATGGCAGATGGAGTTCAGTGCCATGTCAGTTGTCCCTATTTTGGAATTTGTGTTTCTGTGTGATCGAGCTGGACTCAGATGTGATCTTTGTTCACAAGCCTCTCCTGTTACTTTTCCCAGAACTGTAGTTGGTGCTGGGGTTTAATATATACCCAGGGGACCTGAATCTCTGGACTGACCATGTGATAACCAGGCCCTAAGCCTCAATAAACTTCAGCTCCTACACTATGGTTTATTGGATGTATCCCACTCAGCTAACATGGAGTTGAAGAAGGTCAACCACCACAACATGGAGCCAAGAGTGCCTACAACTCAAAGCAGGAGGATTGCACCCAACATCCATGTGGAATCTAAGCCCCCTCTTAATATAGATGTGGAGTGGACACAACCATTTCAAGGTCCACAGGATGGAGGAACAGAGTATGGACTAGAGTGGACTTACTGATAATCTATTCATGAACTATTTTGATTAGTAATCGAAGAAAATGTGGCATTGGTATGGAGAAATTGGCCATGGTGGCTGCTGGCGTAGGGAATGGGAGGAGGAGATGAGATGTGGAGGTGTTTTCAGGACTTGGAATTGTCCTGGGTGATGCTGTAGGGACAGTTACCGGACATCGTATGTCCTCACATGGCCCACTGGGTGGAACGTGGTAGAGTGTGGACTATGATGTGGACCATTGACCATGAGGTGCAGTGGTGCTCTGAGATGTATTCACCATATGCAATGAATGTCTCATGATGATGGAGGAGATTGTTGTTATGGGGGAGGAGTGGGGTGAGGGGGTGGGGAATATATGGGGACCTCATATTTTTTTTAATGTAATACTAAAAAAATAAATAAAGACAAAAAAAGATGTCAATTCTACCCAAATTGATACACAGATTGATTGCCGTCCCAATAAAAATTCCACCAGCATTTTTAAACAACTGGAAAACACAATTATCAAATTTATCTGGAAGGGTAAGAGGCCCTGAATAACCAGAAACATCTTAAAAAGGAAAAACATCTTAATAAGGAAGTTGGAGGACTCTCACTGCCAGACTTTAAGTCATATAACCTAGCTACAGTGCTAAAAACAGCATGGTATTGGCATAAATATGGACACATGGACCAACTGATGGTTCAGAAACAGACCCTCACATCTACGGCCAAGAGATTTTTGACACGTCTGTCTAACCCGCCCAGCTGGGACAGAACAGTCTATTCAACAAATGGTGCTGGGAGAACTGGATATCCATAGCCAAAAGAGAGAAAGAAGACCCCTATCTCACGCCTTATACAAAAATGAACTCAAAATGTATCAAAGACCTAAATATAAATGCAAGTACCATAATGCTTCTAGAAGAAAATGTAGGGAAATATCTTCAAGACCTGGTGGTAGGTGGTGGATTCGTAAGCCTTACACCAAAAGCACAAGCAACAAAGAAAACTTGGATAAATGGGACCTCCTCAAACTTAAACATTTCTGTGTTTCAAAGGACTTCCTCAAGAAGGTGGAAAGGCAGCCCCGTCGATGGGAGAAAGTATTTGGAAACCACTTATCCCATAAGGGCTTGATTTCCATTCTATATAAAGAGGTCATACAACTCGACAATGAAAAAACAAGCAATCCAATTTTTAAATGGGCCAAAGATTTAAATGGACATTTCTCCGAGGAAAATACAAATGGTGAAAAAGCACATGTAAAAAGTGTGCTATATCACTGACAATTAGGGAAATGCATATGAAAACACCAATGAGATATCATCTAACTCCACATAGACTGGCCATTATCAAAAAATCAGACAACAGTAAGTGCTGGAGAGGATGAGGAAAAATAGGAACACTCCTTCACTGTTGGTGGGAGTGTAGAAATGGTGCAGCCTCCGTGGAAGACAGTTTGGGAGTTTCTCAGGAAGCAAAATATAGAAAGGTCATATGATTCAGCAATTCCCCTACTGGGAATATATCCAGAAGAACTAAAAACTAAGACACGCACAGACACCTGCACACGGACGTTCATAGTGGCATTATTCACAATTGCCAGAAGATGGAAACAACCCAAGTGTCCATCAACCAATAAATGGCAGAGGCAGAGGCAGAGGGACCAAGGTCAGAGGCAGAGGCAGAGCCGGGGAAGAGGCGCAGCACTCGCCACCACAGAGGCGCGGAGGGAGGCTCAGGCCTGGCCGGCGCTGAGAGGAGACGAAAAAGGACTCACCCAGATAGGAAAAACGCGAGTCAAACCACAAACCACACGCAGCACCGCAAGCCTCGGCGTTGATTTCTAAGTAGAACACGCCTTGCAGGAGGACGGCCCGGGCTCCCGCCGAGCCGGGGCGGGGTGTGCAGGGACCCTGATGCGACTCCCGCGCAACGGGGAAGGGCGAGGGACCTGAGGTCACCGCCCGAGGCTAGGGCCTCCGCGCCGGGCTCCACGCTCCCCCTCGCCTTCCGCTGCCAGCCCCCCTGGGCTCCCCAGCAGGGTTGGCGACCCGGAGGGGCTGAGGTCCGCGGAGCCTGGAAACGTCCTTTACCTGAGGGGCCCGCGGGAGGGTAGGGGGTTAAACAGGAAGAAAGGGGGAGACCCGGGCCGCAGGGTGGGCCGCGGCGGGGGAGCCTGCCCGGCTGCTCGGAGGCGGTGCGCTCCGGGGGCGACCCGCCGCGGGCGCGGCGAGATCCCGCAATTGGCCCGCGGGGTTGCGGGCGGCGCCGGGAAGCCTGCGCCAGGAGGGACTTCGCCGAAAACCTGCAGGATTCATTGGAGCCTCCCCTCCCGAGGGCTCCTCTCAGGGAGGAGGTCCAGGAGTCACACCCACACCCACACACCCCCTCCCATGCCCTGGGCTCTGACCCACGCCCCTCAAAGCGGGGCCTCCGCGCTCTTGACAAGCAGCCGCATGCCCACGGCCGCGCGGGGAGACCCACGAGGGCTGCAGCCCAGCCCCGCAGGAGCGTCGTGGGGGCAGAGGGACGCGCCAGGCGGGCGAGGAGGGGCCGCGGGCAGACAGGGGCGCCGGGGAGGGCGGGGAGGGGCCAGCGAGCGGGCAGCCGCGTGGCTGCGCGGCCCGCGCGTGGGCTGCTCACTGCAGTGGGAGAAGCGGGCGCGGGCGCTTGTGCCTCGGGGGCTTGGCCGCTAGGTGCCCGGGAAGAGCCGCTGAGGCCGGGGGAGCTGTGCGCCTCTGCGGGGCTCGGCTCTTGGACGCGGTCGCGGGCCTGCTCCGGCGCCAGGGCCCGGGAGGCGCTTCCGTCCCGCGACCCCGAGGCCTCAGCGGCACCTACCGGCACCGAAGGCCCCTGTGGACCCAGGCCCGCCCGCCCTGGCCGAGTGGGGCCTGCTAAGGGCGCCCCGCACGGTTTACCCGCGGATAAAAGCGCTCCCCGCCGCGCAGTCTGCCCACGTCGCCGCCGGCGGCCTTGGCGATGGGGAGGCGCTGGGGGGGGGCGCTGGGGGAGGCTTTACTCCTCGTCCTTTGTGGCAGAACTGGCATCTGGAGACCCCAGCCCCGCCCCGTTCCCCACTCCTCCAGGCTCCTCTGGCTTCCCCTCTGCTCTTGGCCCCCCTAGTCCCACCTCCCCTCTCCTCCAGCCTCCCCGCTTATCCTGGCTGCCAGCTGCTCCTGCTTCTTCGCGATAGGCCGCTCGACCCGGCTCCCCGCTGCTCCCGGACCGCGGCTCCTGGCACCCCATTCCCCGCTGCTCCCTGCTCCTCCCGGGTCGCCCTGACTTCCGGCTGCCGGCTCCTCCCGGGTCCCTGGTCTTGCCTCCTACAGGCTCCCCGCTCCTCCCAGCTCCCGTTCCCCGCTCTTCTAGACTCGCCTCTTCTCCATTCCCCTCTCCTCGGGTGTGCTCTCGCCTCCCGCTCCTCCCGCCTCCCAGCTGCTCCAGGCTCCTCTCGGCTCTGAATTTTCTTCTTTGTTCGTTAGTCTGTTTTTTTCTTTATTATTTTGTAATAATGAAATGCTCTAATAATGATTGAAGTAATGGATGTACAAATATATAATTATACCAAATACCAATGCTTGTACTCTTTGGGTGAGTTGTATGCTTTAGTAACAGATATCAATAAAATTGATTTTTTTTGAAGTAAAACAAACAAGCAAACAAAAAAACCCGCAGCACCACAAAGAAACAGAGCAAAACGATTGTCTGAGGGCTAGAACGCTTTGTCAACCATGCAGGAGCCAGGAAAGCAGGAGGGAAAAAATGGGTCTGGGGGCGGCTGGAGGTGAGGAGGGCTGCCAGTGTGTGGGGAGGGTCTTTGTAGGTGCGGCCTGAGCGTGGGGGGTCCGGGCTGTGAGCCCTCGCCCTGCCTCTGCCCCCTCCCACGCCTCTGCCTGTTCAGGAAGGGGCAGGCGTGCCAGCTGCTGTCAGGCTTTTTAGGAGTTTGTTCAGGTCACTAAAGTGCATTTTCAGGCAGTGACGCTGGTGCGCTCCTGCTTCCAGAGCCCGTTCCCAACTCTGATCTGGCCCCCGTGAGGGAGGCCACCTGACCAGCCAACCATGGCCCCGAGAGGGAAACTGAGGCCCGAGCCCTGGGGAGGCTCGCCCAGGATGGCATGGCCCTTCAGGAACCCCAGGACCCGGGGTCAAGGGCCCCGGGAGCCCGCGGAAGCTCCTGCCCCGGGCGGCGAGTTCTGCCCCCAGCTTGGAAGATCCGCCTCAGGGGGGCCCTCGGTGCTCCGGGCTGGGCGTCCCGCTGGGGTCCCAGGTGTCCACTCCTGAACTCTTCCCTGTGAAACAGGAAGAAAATCAGACTTTTAGGTGGCAGGGAATGTCCTCCTGTGACCCCTTTTTCAGAAAGCTGAAGGCTGTGCTCCAGGAAAATAAGAGAGCAGAGCAGAAAAGAGGGAGACGGGATCTGGGACACTGGGGGTCACCCCTCAAGAAGAGGAAGGGAGTCACCAGGAAAACAGGGGAGGGGGCCCGATCTGACAGACAGATGGCAGGCAAGAGAGCGACACAGAAGAGGGGGCTTGACGGGGCAGCTGGGGAGGCAGGGGGCAGCTCTCACCAAGACAATGTCCTTTTCAGCAACCAGCCTGAGTTTGAAGGTGTCGGCAGGGGGTGACTCAATGGGGGTGATTTGGGGGTGCAAATTTATATTTTAAAAAAAGATGATAGAAAGTCAGAAAATAAAAACCTGAGCAATTCTAAAATCCCTGGCAAATACCAAGAAGTACAGAAAAGATATATAGGGTTCAACCATGTGTTAAGTTCCCATAAACAGATAATTTATTTACTTTATTAGTATTGTTTTTGTTGTAATAATGAAAATGCTCTAATAATAATTAGATCCCCAATCCAGGCAAAATCACCATACACCGATACTGGGGGATGAAATGGGGCATGTTTGGGTAATGAGGAAGAATTACGGGTGGAAGGGATACTGGAAAGTCAATAGATAGGCGTAAAACTGAAAATTCCAAAATATTGCAAGAGTATTCTAGCTCCAGACGTGGAGAGAAAACAAGCTAAAAGGTTGGCAGGGGCTTTTTTCCAGCAGTAGAAGGAGCCGCTCTTGGTTTTCTAACAAGCGTCGCAGAGGCATCGGGCTCTTTGAAAGGGGAAGCGGGGCCGCGCAGCCGCCTCGGGAGAACGCGGCTTCCCGGCTGTCAACTCGCTCCCGCTCAGCCTGCGCCTGTGTTCTCCCCCTGCACGGGCCGCCCCGAAAGTGTGGCCTGGGGCTGCTGAAATGGGGGGCTCGGCAGGCGGCTCGCGCGCTCGAACCTGCACAGCCGGGCGCTGGGCAGCCGCGGAGTTGGGGCGCCCGGAACCCGCCTGGATCCGCCCGCGCGGGACGCCAGCCCCTGCCCAGCCCTCGCCTTCCCCGCTCGGGCTCGTGCTGCCACCTGGCCTAGGGGACAGCAGGGACTCACCCAGCACAGCCACATCCAGGCGGCTCCGACGACCCCCGCGGCGACCAGCGCCCACCGGGACCCCCCGAGGCTCGAGGCGCGCAGCGAGACGGTCAGCGCCGAGGGGGACAGCGCCTGGAGGGGGAGGCAGGGCGCAGTGAGGGCGCATCCCCGCGACCCCCGCAGGGCACCCGCCAAGCCCACCAGGTGCCAGGAGCGGGCGGGAGGTCGAGGGGCAGCGCGCGGCCAGCGGGGCCCAGCCCCGGACCCGGGGGCGCCGCGTCGCCCCAGGCGGGTACAGATACGAGTTCAGGACCCCGCCTTAAAACCGATGGCGTTTACGTTCAAAATAAAGGGGGAAAAGGGAAAACCTCAAAATCAGCACCGGCGGGTGCTGGGCCGAAACAGCGGGAAGCCCTCTCCAGCCTCTCAGCCCCGCTCTCCCGTCCTGGCCCCTGAGCCGGGGACCCTGAGCCGGGGACCCCGACCCGCGGCCGCAGCTTCCTCTGCCGAAAAGAAGCTTGAGGGGCTGGCGGACCAGCTCAGGCCCCGCTGGGGACCCAGGGATCCCCACACCAAGCCCAGGCCCAGAGGGGTACCCCAGATTCCCGTAGGAGGCTCAGGCTCAGCGCGGGAGCTGCCCCTGGGTCACGTCCAGCCGGTCCCTGCCCGCCGCGCCGGAGCCGGGAGGTGTCTCCGGGGCTTCACACAGGCGGAGGCAGAGTAGGCAACGCCCTCCCGTGAGCCCCGCAGAGGAGGGGGAGGGGGAGGGAGAGGGAGAGAGGGGGAGG
>NW_026688249.1:0-153915 GCF_030445035.2 Dasypus novemcinctus | reverse complement strand
GGGGTTCCATGGACCGGGTATATTCTAAGCGGCCATCGTGACCGTCCAAAGCGGACGTATGGGTTGTTTGGGCCTTGACTCGAGTCGTAACCGTCCGTTTTGGGGGGAAAAAAAGTGAGAACCCATCATCTTAAGCACACTTCCCTCTGCCAGAGCACGCCACGCAACCAGGTGATGTTCCTACTGATTGCCGTTCCAAGCTACCGTAGCGGCCAATGCCGCAGGGATACTGTCCAGATTTCCAAAGCGAAGCAGATAGCCCTTCTCGCCGAGGCGCAGCTGCCTGGTCGATCAAGCCCCAGGCCCTGGTGCTCCTGAGGGCTGCGGGGACACCCAGGACTACGCTGCTGATGGCAGGTGGCTCCGGGCCTCAGTGCCCTGCCAGTGGGCTCTACTGGGGAATCCGTGCTCTCGCACGCGGGGGAGGGGGGATTCGGTTGCAGGGGGGCCTCCCTACACATGCCTCTTCTTCTGTCACTTTGGCTGCGGCTGAGCCTGGCACTGGGTGCGTGCATGCTCAGGAGACAGGCTTCTGCGTGTCTCTGGACAGGCCCCGCGCCAGCTGGGACCTGAGCCCCAGCGCAGGTGCACCACCTGCGCTCAGGTTCCTTGGACCGGCCCAGGTCAGCTGAGAGGGAGGAGAACACGGTCCTCACCGCGCAGGGAAGCAAAAGTGCCGACACCTGCCAGCGGGAGAGCCGCATCCAGCAGCCCTGTGGGATCTAAGCCCCCTCTCGCCCCATCCGCTGCCTCCCTCCTCAGCCCCTCCTTTCGGGGCGCCCGGACGGCGCCCGGGGCAGGGGTGGGGGAGGGGCAGGGGCAAGCGCCAGGCCTCCCGCGCCGCCGTACGCCGCTCTCTGACGCCCGCAAAGCCGGGACCAAAGCGCAGGCGCCCCGGCCCGCTGGGCCGGCCACGCCCACCGCCGCCCTGGCGCGCAGGCGCCACTCACCCCGCCCCCGGCAGACTCGCCCCGACCCCGCCCCTCCTGGTTGCTCTGGAGACGGTGGCCACTGGCGCGAGGTGCCCAAGCCCGGGAGAGGGAAGACGGTGGTGAGGGATTGGGGGAGGGGGCGGGGAGGCGTTTTCTGCCCTCGGGAGTGGTCCCCGGTGGCAGTGCCGGGACAGATGAGGCCAATAGGCATCCTGCCGAAACCCACCCGATGCACTTCGGGCAGCGCGTCCACTGCCAGGAAAACCTCCAGCGCTGGGGGAAGCGGGCTTCCAAAATGTATACACCGAATGCCACCAGGAGGCCACGGGGACGCGACGGAAGGGGTGGCCGACGTGGGTGGAGCCTGCTGGGTGGGGACTGGGCCAGGAGAGAAGCTCTGCTATGCTGTCCTGGACAGTTGTTCCCTCCCGTCTGTCTGGCGAAAAGCCAAGAGACAGAAGAAGCTCCAGGAACAGGAGAGCGGCTCCCTTGCCCAAAGTCAGAGGCAAAACTTCCACCGCTAGGGGCCACTGTAGGATAGGAATAGTTCCTTCCTCACACTTGCTGGGGGGCAGAGGGCTGAGTTCTCAGGCAGGGGGAGGGGCAGGGCCCCTTGCAGAAGGGGCTGTGGGGGAAGGGACCCCTGGGCCAGATCTGGGGCTGCTGGGAGAGCCCCCTCTCCGTGCCATAGCTCACCTGACCCAGGCCAAGGGTCTGGGTTGGGCCAGGCTGCCAGCCAGACCCGTCTGAAGAGGGGTTTCCTTGCCCACCAAAGTCCCCGAGGCCTCCTCAAGCGGGGGCCTACCTAGGGCCGGCCGGCGTTGCCCTGCAGGTCTCTCCCACGGCCATGGTCACAGACATGCTGTCTCCCATCGCCGTCACCTCCACCTTGTGTCAGGGGAACCCCGGCCTTTCCCACCGGTGACCTGCGGGCTTCGGCCTGGGCTCCCGGCCAGGCCTGCAGAGGCCTGTCTCCCGGAGAGCACAGGCCCAGAGTCTTCCCTCTCCCTTGTCAAGGACCTCTCTTTCTCTGCGTTTCTTTGGTGGGACGAGAGGGGCCCCAGAGCACCCCGACGACTCTGAGCAATCAGCCTGCCCTTTCTCCTCTCGCCCACCTTTTTGGGACCGGACGAACGAACGAGCATTTCTCTCGGCTCTGGGGCCGGGGGACGCAAAACGAAACTGCTTACCTATTGGGTGGTGAGACACTTGCGTGGAAATCATTTCTGCTCACTTGAGGCAGGCACTGCGGTCAAGTGGGCTTACAGGTCCAGGGGTTCCATGGACCGGGTATATTCTAAGCGGCCATCGTGACCGTCCAAAGCGGACGTATGGGTTGTTTGGGCCTTGACTCGAGTCGTAACCGTCCGTTTTGGGGGGAAAAAAAGTGAGAACCCATCATCTTAAGCACACTTCCCTCTGCCAGAGCACGCCACGCAACCAGGTGATGTTCCTACTGATTGCCGTTCCAAGCTACCGTAGCGGCCAATGCCGCAGGGATACTGTCCAGATTTCCAAAGCGAAGCAGATAGCCCTTCTCGCCGAGGCGCAGCTGCCTGGTCGATCAAGCCCCAGGCCCTGGTGCTCCTGAGGGCTGCGGGGACACCCAGGACTACGCTGCTGATGGCAGGTGGCTCCGGGCCTCAGTGCCCTGCCAGTGGGCTCTACTGGGGAATCCGTGCTCTCGCACGCGGGGGAGGGGGGATTCGGTTGCAGGGGGGCCTCCCTACACATGCCTCTTCTTCTGTCACTTTGGCTGCGGCTGAGCCTGGCACTGGGTGCGTGCATGCTCAGGAGACAGGCTTCTGCGTGTCTCTGGACAGGCCCCGCGCCAGCTGGGACCTGAGCCCCAGCGCAGGTGCACCACCTGCGCTCAGGTTCCTTGGACCGGCCCAGGTCAGCTGAGAGGGAGGAGAACACGGTCCTCACCGCGCAGGGAAGCAAAAGTGCCGACACCTGCCAGCGGGAGAGCCGCATCCAGCAGCCCTGTGGGATCTAAGCCCCCTCTCGCCCCATCCGCTGCCTCCCTCCTCAGCCCCTCCTTTCGGGGCGCCCGGACGGCGCCCGGGGCAGGGGTGGGGGAGGGGCAGGGGCAAGCGCCAGGCCTCCCGCGCCGCCGTACGCCGCTCTCTGACGCCCGCAAAGCCGGGACCAAAGCGCAGGCGCCCCGGCCCGCTGGGCCGGCCACGCCCACCGCCGCCCTGGCGCGCAGGCGCCACTCACCCCGCCCCCGGCAGACTCGCCCCGACCCCGCCCCTCCTGGTTGCTCTGGAGACGGTGGCCACTGGCGCGAGGTGCCCAAGCCCGGGAGAGGGAAGACGGTGGTGAGGGATTGGGGGAGGGGGCGGGGAGGCGTTTTCTGCCCTCGGGAGTGGTCCCCGGTGGCAGTGCCGGGACAGATGAGGCCAATAGGCATCCTGCCGAAACCCACCCGATGCACTTCGGGCAGCGCGTCCACTGCCAGGAAAACCTCCAGCGCTGGGGGAAGCGGGCTTCCAAAATGTATACACCGAATGCCACCAGGAGGCCACGGGGACGCGACGGAAGGGGTGGCCGACGTGGGTGGAGCCTGCTGGGTGGGGACTGGGCCAGGAGAGAAGCTCTGCTATGCTGTCCTGGACAGTTGTTCCCTCCCGTCTGTCTGGCGAAAAGCCAAGAGACAGAAGAAGCTCCAGGAACAGGAGAGCGGCTCCCTTGCCCAAAGTCAGAGGCAAAACTTCCACCGCTAGGGGCCACTGTAGGATAGGAATAGTTCCTTCCTCACACTTGCTGGGGGGCAGAGGGCTGAGTTCTCAGGCAGGGGGAGGGGCAGGGCCCCTTGCAGAAGGGGCTGTGGGGGAAGGGACCCCTGGGCCAGATCTGGGGCTGCTGGGAGAGCCCCCTCTCCGTGCCATAGCTCACCTGACCCAGGCCAAGGGTCTGGGTTGGGCCAGGCTGCCAGCCAGACCCGTCTGAAGAGGGGTTTCCTTGCCCACCAAAGTCCCCGAGGCCTCCTCAAGCGGGGGCCTACCTAGGGCCGGCCGGCGTTGCCCTGCAGGTCTCTCCCACGGCCATGGTCACAGACATGCTGTCTCCCATCGCCGTCACCTCCACCTTGTGTCAGGGGAACCCCGGCCTTTCCCACCGGTGACCTGCGGGCTTCGGCCTGGGCTCCCGGCCAGGCCTGCAGAGGCCTGTCTCCCGGAGAGCACAGGCCCAGAGTCTTCCCTCTCCCTTGTCAAGGACCTCTCTTTCTCTGCGTTTCTTTGGTGGGACGAGAGGGGCCCCAGAGCACCCCGACGACTCTGAGCAATCAGCCTGCCCTTTCTCCTCTCGCCCACCTTTTTGGGACCGGACGAACGAACGAGCATTTCTCTCGGCTCTGGGGCCGGGGGACGCAAAACGAAACTGCTTACCTATTGGGTGGTGAGACACTTGCGTGGAAATCATTTCTGCTCACTTGAGGCAGGCACTGCGGTCAAGTGGGCTTACAGGTCCAGGGGTTCCATGGACCGGGTATATTCTAAGCGGCCATCGTGACCGTCCAAAGCGGACGTATGGGTTGTTTGGGCCTTGACTCGAGTCGTAACCGTCCGTTTTGGGGGGAAAAAAAGTGAGAACCCATCATCTTAAGCACACTTCCCTCTGCCAGAGCACGCCACGCAACCAGGTGATGTTCCTACTGATTGCCGTTCCAAGCTACCGTAGCGGCCAATGCCGCAGGGATACTGTCCAGATTTCCAAAGCGAAGCAGATAGCCCTTCTCGCCGAGGCGCAGCTGCCTGGTCGATCAAGCCCCAGGCCCTGGTGCTCCTGAGGGCTGCGGGGACACCCAGGACTACGCTGCTGATGGCAGGTGGCTCCGGGCCTCAGTGCCCTGCCAGTGGGCTCTACTGGGGAATCCGTGCTCTCGCACGCGGGGGAGGGGGGATTCGGTTGCAGGGGGGCCTCCCTACACATGCCTCTTCTTCTGTCACTTTGGCTGCGGCTGAGCCTGGCACTGGGTGCGTGCATGCTCAGGAGACAGGCTTCTGCGTGTCTCTGGACAGGCCCCGCGCCAGCTGGGACCTGAGCCCCAGCGCAGGTGCACCACCTGCGCTCAGGTTCCTTGGACCGGCCCAGGTCAGCTGAGAGGGAGGAGAACACGGTCCTCACCGCGCAGGGAAGCAAAAGTGCCGACACCTGCCAGCGGGAGAGCCGCATCCAGCAGCCCTGTGGGATCTAAGCCCCCTCTCGCCCCATCCGCTGCCTCCCTCCTCAGCCCCTCCTTTCGGGGCGCCCGGACGGCGCCCGGGGCAGGGGTGGGGGAGGGGCAGGGGCAAGCGCCAGGCCTCCCGCGCCGCCGTACGCCGCTCTCTGACGCCCGCAAAGCCGGGACCAAAGCGCAGGCGCCCCGGCCCGCTGGGCCGGCCACGCCCACCGCCGCCCTGGCGCGCAGGCGCCACTCACCCCGCCCCCGGCAGACTCGCCCCGACCCCGCCCCTCCTGGTTGCTCTGGAGACGGTGGCCACTGGCGCGAGGTGCCCAAGCCCGGGAGAGGGAAGACGGTGGTGAGGGATTGGGGGAGGGGGCGGGGAGGCGTTTTCTGCCCTCGGGAGTGGTCCCCGGTGGCAGTGCCGGGACAGATGAGGCCAATAGGCATCCTGCCGAAACCCACCCGATGCACTTCGGGCAGCGCGTCCACTGCCAGGAAAACCTCCAGCGCTGGGGGAAGCGGGCTTCCAAAATGTATACACCGAATGCCACCAGGAGGCCACGGGGACGCGACGGAAGGGGTGGCCGACGTGGGTGGAGCCTGCTGGGTGGGGACTGGGCCAGGAGAGAAGCTCTGCTATGCTGTCCTGGACAGTTGTTCCCTCCCGTCTGTCTGGCGAAAAGCCAAGAGACAGAAGAAGCTCCAGGAACAGGAGAGCGGCTCCCTTGCCCAAAGTCAGAGGCAAAACTTCCACCGCTAGGGGCCACTGTAGGATAGGAATAGTTCCTTCCTCACACTTGCTGGGGGGCAGAGGGCTGAGTTCTCAGGCAGGGGGAGGGGCAGGGCCCCTTGCAGAAGGGGCTGTGGGGGAAGGGACCCCTGGGCCAGATCTGGGGCTGCTGGGAGAGCCCCCTCTCCGTGCCATAGCTCACCTGACCCAGGCCAAGGGTCTGGGTTGGGCCAGGCTGCCAGCCAGACCCGTCTGAAGAGGGGTTTCCTTGCCCACCAAAGTCCCCGAGGCCTCCTCAAGCGGGGGCCTACCTAGGGCCGGCCGGCGTTGCCCTGCAGGTCTCTCCCACGGCCATGGTCACAGACATGCTGTCTCCCATCGCCGTCACCTCCACCTTGTGTCAGGGGAACCCCGGCCTTTCCCACCGGTGACCTGCGGGCTTCGGCCTGGGCTCCCGGCCAGGCCTGCAGAGGCCTGTCTCCCGGAGAGCACAGGCCCAGAGTCTTCCCTCTCCCTTGTCAAGGACCTCTCTTTCTCTGCGTTTCTTTGGTGGGACGAGAGGGGCCCCAGAGCACCCCGACGACTCTGAGCAATCAGCCTGCCCTTTCTCCTCTCGCCCACCTTTTTGGGACCGGACGAACGAACGAGCATTTCTCTCGGCTCTGGGGCCGGGGGACGCAAAACGAAACTGCTTACCTATTGGGTGGTGAGACACTTGCGTGGAAATCATTTCTGCTCACTTGAGGCAGGCACTGCGGTCAAGTGGGCTTACAGGTCCAGGGGTTCCATGGACCGGGTATATTCTAAGCGGCCATCGTGACCGTCCAAAGCGGACGTATGGGTTGTTTGGGCCTTGACTCGAGTCGTAACCGTCCGTTTTGGGGGGAAAAAAAGTGAGAACCCATCATCTTAAGCACACTTCCCTCTGCCAGAGCACGCCACGCAACCAGGTGATGTTCCTACTGATTGCCGTTCCAAGCTACCGTAGCGGCCAATGCCGCAGGGATACTGTCCAGATTTCCAAAGCGAAGCAGATAGCCCTTCTCGCCGAGGCGCAGCTGCCTGGTCGATCAAGCCCAGGCCCTGGTGCTCCTGAGGGCTGCGGGGACACCCAGGACTACGCTGCTGATGGCAGGTGGCTCCGGGCCTCAGTGCCCTGCCAGTGGGCTCTACTGGGGAATCCGTGCTCTCGCACGCGGGGGGAGGGGGGGATTCGGTTGCAGGGGGGCCTCCCTACACATGCCTCTTCTTCTGTCACTTTGGCTGCGGCTGAGCCTGGCACTGGGTGCGTGCATGCTCAGGAGACAGGCTTCTGCGTGTCTCTGGACAGGCCCCGCGCCAGCTGGGACCTGAGCCCCAGCGCAGGTGCACCACCTGCGCTCAGGTTCCTTGGACCGGCCCAGGTCAGCTGAGAGGGAGGAGAACACGGTCCTCACCGCGCAGGGAAGCAAAAGTGCCGACACCTGCCAGCGGGAGAGCCGCATCCAGCAGCCCTGTGGGATCTAAGCCCCCTCTCGCCCCATCCGCTGCCTCCCTCCTCAGCCCCTCCTTTCGGGGCGCCCGGACGGCGCCCGGGGCAGGGGTGGGGGAGGGGCAGGGGCAAGCGCCAGGCCTCCCGCGCCGCCGTACGCCGCTCTCTGACGCCCGCAAAGCCGGGACCAAAGCGCAGGCGCCCCGGCCCGCTGGGCCGGCCACGCCCACCGCCGCCCTGGCGCGCAGGCGCCACTCACCCCGCCCCCGGCAGACTCGCCCCGACCCCGCCCCTCCTGGTTGCTCTGGAGACGGTGGCCACTGGCGCGAGGTGCCCAAGCCCGGGAGAGGGAAGACGGTGGTGAGGGATTGGGGGGAGGGGGGCGGGGAGGCGTTTTCTGCCCTCGGGAGTGGTCCCCGGTGGCAGTGCCGGGACAGATGAGGCCAATAGGCATCCTGCCGAAACCCACCCGATGCACTTCGGGCAGCGCGTCCACTGCCAGGAAAACCTCCAGCGCTGGGGGAAGCGGGCTTCCAAAATGTATACACCGAATGCCACCAGGAGGCCACGGGGACGCGACGGAAGGGGTGGCCGACGTGGGTGGAGCCTGCTGGGTGGGGACTGGGCCAGGAGAGAAGCTCTGCTATGCTGTCCTGGACAGTTGTTCCCTCCCGTCTGTCTGGCGAAAAGCCAAGAGACAGAAGAAGCTCCAGGAACAGGAGAGCGGCTCCCTTGCCCAAAGTCAGAGGCAAAACTTCCACCGCTAGGGGCCACTGTAGGATAGGAATAGTTCCTTCCTCACACTTGCTGGGGGGCAGAGGGCTGAGTTCTAAGGCAGGGGGAGGGGCAGGGCCCCTTGCAGAAGGGGCTGTGGGGGAAGGGACCCCTGGGCCAGATCTGGGGCTGCTGGGAGAGCCCCCTCTCCGTGCCATAGCTCACCTGACCCAGGCCAAGGGTCTGGGTTGGGCCAGGCTGCCAGCCAGACCCGTCTGAAGAGGGGTTTCCTTGCCCACCAAAGTCCCCGAGGCCTCCTCAAGCGGGGGCCTACCTAGGGCCGGCCGGCGTTGCCCTGCAGGTCTCTCCCACGGCCGTGGTCACAGACATGCTGTCTCCCATCGCCGTCACCTCCACCTTGTGTCAGGGGAACCCCGGCCTTTCCCACCGGTGACCTGCGGGCTTCGGCCTGGGCTCCCGGCCAGGCCTGCAGAGGCCTGTCTCCCGGAGAGCACAGGCCCAGAGTCTTCCCTCTCCCTTGTCAAGGACCTCTCTTTCTCTGCGTTTCTTTGGTGGGACGAGAGGGGCCCCAGAGCACCCCGACGACTCTGAGCAATCAGCCTGCCCTTTCTCCTCTCGCCCACCTTTTTGGGACCGGACGAACGAACGAGCATTTCTCTCGGCTCTGGGGCCGGGGGACGCAAAACGAAACTGCTTACCTATTGGGTGGTGAGACACTTGCGTGGAAATCATTTCTGCTCACTGAGGCAGGCACTGCGGTCAAGTGGGCTTACAGGTCCAGGGGTTCCATGGACCGGGTATATTCTAAGCGGCCATCGTGACCGTCCAAAGCGGACGTATGGGTTGTTTGGGCCTTGACTCGAGTCGTAACCGTCCGTTTTGGGGGGGAAAAAAAGTGAGAACCCATCATCTTAAGGCACACTTCCCTCTGCCAGAGCACGCCACGCAACCAGGTGATGTTCCTACTGATTGCCGTTCCAAGCTACCGTAGCGGCCAATGCCGCAGGGATACTGTCCAGATTTCCAAAGCGAAGCAGATAGCCCTTCTCGCCGAGGCGCAGCTGCCTGGTCGATCAAGCCCCAGGCCCTGGTGCTCCTGAGGGCTGCGGGGACACCCAGGACTACGCTGCTGATGGCAGGTGGCTCCGGGCCTCACTGCCCTGCCAGTGGGCTCTACTGGGGAATCCGTGCTCTCGCACGCGGGGAGGGGGGGATTCGGTTGCAGGGGGGGCCTCCCTACACATGCCTCTTCTTCTGTCACTTTGGCTGCGGCTGAGCCTGGCACTGGGTGCGTGCATGCTCAGGAGACAGGCTTCTGCGTGTCTCTGGACAGGCCCCGCGCCAGCTGGGACCTGAGCCCCAGCGCAGGTGCACCACCTGCGCTCAGGTTCCTTGGACCGGCCCAGGTCAGCTGAGAGGGAGGAGAACACGGTCCTCACCGCGCAGGGAAGCAAAAGTGCCGACACCTGCCAGCGGGAGAGCCGCATCCAGCAGCCCTGTGGGATCTAAGCCCCCTCTCGCCCCATCCGCTGCCTCCCTCCTCAGCCCCTCCTTTCGGGGCGCCCGGACGGCGCCCGGGGCAGGGGTGGGGGAGGGGCAGGGGCAAGCGCCAGGCCTCCCGCGCCGCCGTACGCCGCTCTCTGACGCCCGCAAAGCCGGGACCAAAGCGCAGGCGCCCCGGCCCGCTGGGCCGGCCACGCCCACCGCCGCCCTGGCGCGCAGGCGCCACTCACCCCGCCCCCGGCAGACTCGCCCCGACCCCGCCCCTCCTGGTTGCTCTGGAGACGGTGGCCACTGGCGCGAGGTGCCCAAGCCCGGGAGAGGGAAGACGGTGGTGAGGGATTGGGGGAGGGGGCGGGGAGGCGTTTTCTGCCCTCGGGAGTGGTCCCCGGTGGCAGTGCCGGGACAGATGAGGCCAATAGGCATCCTGCCGAAACCCACCCGATGCACTTCGGGCAGCGCGTCCACTGCCAGGAAAACCTCCAGCGCTGGGGGAAGCGGGCTTCCAAAATGTATACACCGAATGCCACCAGGAGGCCACGGGGACGCGACGGAAGGGGTGGCCGACGTGGGTGGAGCCTGCTGGGTGGGGACTGGGCCAGGAGAGAAGCTCTGCTATGCTGTCCTGGACAGTTGTTCCCTCCCGTCTGTCTGGCGAAAAGCCAAGAGACAGAAGAAGCTCCAGGAACAAGAGAGCGGCTCCCTTGCCCAAAGTCAGAGGCAAAACTTCCACCGCTAGGGGCCACTGTAGGATAGGAATAGTTCCTTCCTCACACTTGCTGGGGGGCAGAGGGCTGAGTTCTAAGGCAGGGGGAGGGGCAGGGCCCCTTGCAGAAGGGGCTGTGGGGGAAGGGACCCCTGGGCCAGATCTGGGGCTGCTGGGAGAGCCCCCTCTCCGTGCCATAGCTCACCTGACCCAGGCCAAGGGTCTGGGTTGGGCCAGGCTGCCAGCCAGACCCGTCTGAAGAGGGGTTTCCTTGCCCCACCAAAGTCCCCCGAGGCCTCCTCAAGCGGGGGCCTACCTAGGGCCGGCCGGCGTTGCCCTGCAGGTCTCTCCCACGGCCATGGTCACAGACATGCTGTCTCCCATCGCCGTCACCTCCACCTTGTGTCAGGGGAACCCCGGCCTTTCCCCACCGGTGACCTGCGGGCTTTCGGCCTGGGCTCCCGGCCAGGCCTGCAGAGGCCTGTCTCCCGGAGAGCACAGGCCCAGAGTCTTCCCTCTCCCTTGTCAAGGACCTCTCTTTCTCTGCGTTTCTTTGGTGGGACGAGAGGGGCCCAGAGCACCCCGACGACTCTGAGCAATCAGCCTGCCCTTTCTCCTCTCGCCCACCTTTTTGGCACCGGGACGAACGAACGAGCATTTCTCTCGGCTCTGGGGCCGGGGGACGCAAAACGAAACTGCTTACCTATTGGGTGGTGAGACACTTGCGTGGAAATCATTTCTGCTCACTTGAGGCAGGCACTGCGGTCAAGTGGGCTTACAGGTCCAGGGGTTCCATGGACCGGGTATATTCTAAGCGGCCATCGTGACCGTCCAAAGCGGACGTATGGGTTGTTTGGGCCTTGACTCGAGTCGTAACCGTCCGTTTTGGGGGGAAAAAAAGTGAGAACCCATCATCTTAAGCACACTTCCCTCTGCCAGAGCACGCCACGCAACCAGGTGATGTTCCTACTGATTGCCGTTCCAAGCTACCGTAGCGGCCAATGCCGCAGGGATACTGTCCAGATTTCCAAAGCGAAGCAGATAGCCCTTCTCGCCGAGGCGCAGCTGCCTGGGTCGATCAAGCCCCAGGCCCTGGTGCTCCTGAGGGCTGCGGGGACACCCAGGACTACGCTGCTGATGGCAGGTGGCTCCGGGCCTCAGTGCCCTGCCAGTGGGCTCTACTGGGGAATCCCGTGCTCTCGCACGCGGGGGAGGGGGGATTCGGTTGCAGGGGGGCCTCCCTACACATGCCTCTTCTTCTGTCACTTTGGCTGCGGCTGAGCCTGGCACTGGTGCGTGCATGCTCAGGAGACAGGCTTCTGCGTGTCTCTGGACAGGCCCCGCGCCAGCTGGGACCTGAGCCCCAGCGCAGGTGCACCACCTGCGCTCAGGTTCCTTGGACCGGCCCAGGTCAGCTGAGAGGGAGGAGAACACGGTCCTCACCGCGGAGGGAAGCAAAAGTGCCGACACCTGCCAGCGGGAGAGCCGCATCCAGCAGCCCTGTGGGATCTAAGCCCCCTCTCGCCCCATCCGCTGCCTCCCTCCTCAGCCCCTCCTTTCGGGGGCGCCCGGACGGCGCCCGGGGCAGGGGTGGGGGAGGGGCAGGGGCAAGCGCCAGGCCTCCCGCGCCGCCGTACGCCGCTCTCTGACGCCCGCAAAGCCGGGACCAAAGCGCAGGCGCCCCGGCCCGCTGGGCCGGCCACGCCCACCGCCGCCCTGGCGCGCAGGCGCCACTCACCCCGCCCCCGGCAGACTCGCCCCGACCCCGCCCCTCCTGGTTGCTCTGGAGACGGTGGCCACTGGCGCGAGGTGCCCAAGCCCGGGAGAGGGAAGACGGTGGTGAGGGATTGGGGGAGGGGGCGGGGAGGCGTTTTCTGCCCTCGGGAGTGGTCCCCGGTGGCAGTGCCGGGACAGATGAGGCCAATAGGCATCCTGCCGAAACCCACCCGATGCCCTTTCGGGCAGCGCGTCCACTGCCAGGAAAACCTCCAGCGCTGGGGGAAGCGGGCTTCCAAAATGTATACACCGAATGCCACCAGGAGGCCACGGGGACGCGACGGAAGGGGTGGCCGACGTGGGTGGAGCCTGCTGGGTGGGGACTGGGCCAGGAGAGAAGCTCTGCTATGCTGTCCTGGACAGTTGTTCCCTCCCGTCTGTCTGGCGAAAAGCCAAGAGACAGAAGAAGCTCCAGGAACAGGAGAGCGGCTCCCTTGCCCAAAGTCAGAGGCAAAACTTCCACCGCTAGGGGCCACTTGTAGGATAGGAATAGTTCCTTCCTCACACTTGCTGGGGGGCAGAGGGCTGAGTTCTAAGGCAGGGGGAGGGGCAGGGCCCCTTGCAGAAGGGGCTGTGGGGGAAGGGACCCCTGGGCCAGATCTGGGGCTGCTGGGAGAGCCCCCTCTCCGTGCCATAGCTCACCTGACCCAGGCCAAGGGTCTGGGTTGGGCCAGGCTGCCAGCCAGACCCGTCTGAAGAGGGGTTTCCTTGCCCACCAAAGTCCCCGAGGCCTCCTCAAGCGGGGGCCTACCTAGGGCCGGCCGGCGTTGCCCTGCAGGTCTCTCCCACGGCCATGGTCACAGACATGCTGTCTCCCATCGCCGTCACCTCCACCTTGTGTCAGGGGAACCCCGGCCTTTCCCACCGGTGACCTGCGGGCTTCGGCCTGGGCTCCCGGCCAGGCCTGCAGAGGCCTGTCTCCCGGAGAGCACAGGCCCAGAGTCTTCCCTCTCCCTTGTCAAGGACCTCTCTTTCTCTGCGTTTCTTTGGTGGGACGAGAGGGGCCCCAGAGCACCCCGACGACTCTGAGCAATCAGCCTGCCCTTTCTCCTCTCGCCCACCTTTTTGGCACCGGACGAACGAACGAGCATTTCTCTCGGCTCTGGGGCCGGGGGACGCAAAACGAAACTGCTTACCTATTGGGTGGTGAGACACTTGCGTGGAAATCATTTCTGCTCACTTGAGGCAGGCACTGCGGTCAAGTGGGGCTTACAGGTCCAGGGGTTCCATGGACCGGGTATATTCTAAGCGGCCATCGTGACCGTCCAAAGCGGACGTATGGGTTGTTTGGGCCTTGACTCGAGTCGTAACCGTCCGTTTTGGGGGGAAAAAAAGTGAGAACCCATCATCTTAAGCACACTTCCCTCTGCCAGAGCACGCCACGCAACCAGGTGATGTTCCTACTGATTGCCGTTCCAAGCTACCGTAGCGGCCAATGCCGCAGGGATACTGTCCAGATTTCCAAAGCGAAGCAGATAGCCCTTCTCGCCGAGGCGCAGCTGCCTGGTCGATCAAGCCCCAGGCCCTGGTGCTCCTGAGGGCTGCGGGGACACCCAGGACTACGCTGCTGATGGCAGGTGGCTCCGGGCCTCAGTGCCCTGCCAGTGGGCTCTACTGGGGAATCCGTGCTCTCGCACGCGGGGGAGGGGGGGATTCGGTTGCAGGGGGGCCTCCCTACACATGCCTCTTCTTCTGTCACTTTGGCTGCGGCTGAGCCTGGCACTGGGTGCGTGCATGCTCAGGAGACAGGCTTCTGCGTGTCCTCTGGACAGGCCCCGCGCCAGCTGGGACCTGAGCCCCAGCGCAGGTGCACCACCTGCGCTCAGGTTCCTTGGACCGGCCCAGGTCAGCTGAGAGGGAGGAGAACACGGTCCTCACCGCGGAGGGAAGCAAAAGTGCCGACACCTGCCAGCGGGAGAGCCGCATCCAGCAGCCCTGTGGGATCTAAGCCCCCTCTCGCCCCATCCGCTGCCTCCCTCCTCAGCCCCTCCTTTCGGGGCGCCCGGACGGCGCCCGGGGCAGGGGTGGGGGAGGGGCAGGGGCAAGCGCCAGGCCTCCCGCGCCGCCGTACGCCGCTCTCTGACGCCCGCAAAGCCGGGACCAAAGCGCAGGCGCCCCGGCCCGCTGGGCCGGCCACGCCCACCGCCGCCCCTGGCGCGCAGGCGCCACTCACCCCGCCCCGGCAGGACTCGCCCCGACCCCGCCCCTCCTGGTTGCTCTGGAGACGGTGGCCACTGGCGCGAGGTGCCCAAGCCCGGGAGAGGGAAGACGGTGGTGAGGGATTGGGGGGAGGGGGCGGGGAGGCGTTTTCTGCCCCTCGGGAGTGGTCCCCGGTGGCAGTGCCGGGACAGATGAGGCCAATAGGCATCCTGCCGAAACCCACCCGATGCCCTTCGGGCAGCGCGTCCACTGCCAGGAAAACCTCCAGCGCTGGGGGAAGCGGGCTTCCAAAATGTATACACCGAATGCCACCAGGAGGCCACGGGGACGCGACGGAAGGGGTGGCCGACGTGGGTGGAGCCTGCTGGGTGGGGGACTGGGCCAGGAGAGAAGCTCTGCTATGCTGTCCTGGACAGTTGTTTCCCTCCCGTCTGTCTGGCGAAAAGCCAAGAGACAGAAGAAGCTCCAGGAACAAGAGAGCGGCTCCCTTGCCCAAAGTCAGAGGCAAAACTTCCACCGCTAGGGGCCACTGTAGGATAGGAATAGTTCCTTCCTCACACTTGCTGGGGGGCAGAGGGCTGAGTTCTAAGGCAGGGGGAGGGGCAGGGCCCCTTGCAGAAGGGGCTGTGGGGGAAGGGACCCCTGGGCCAGATCTGGGGCTGCTGGGAGAGCCCCCTCTCCGTGCCATAGCTCACCTGACCCAGGCCAAGGGTCTGGGTTGGGCCAGGCTGCCAGCCAGACCCGTCTGAAGAGGGGTTTCCTTGCCCACCAAAGTCCCCGAGGCCTCCTCAAGCGGGGGCCTACCTAGGGCCGGCCGGCGTTGCCCTGCAGGTCTCTCCCACGGCCATGGTCACAGACATGCTGTCTCCCATCGCCGTCACCTCCACCTTGTGTCAGGGGAACCCCGGCCTTTCCCACCGGTGACCTGCGGGGCTTCGGCCTGGGCTCCCGGCCAGGCCTGCAGAGGCCTGTCTCCCGGAGAGCACAGGCCCAGAGTCTTCCCTCTCCCTTGTCAAGGACCTCTCTTTCTCTGCGTTTCTTTGGTGGGACGAGAGGGGCCCCAGAGCACCCCGACGACTCTGAGCAATCAGCCTGCCCTTTCTCCTCTCGCCCACCTTTTTGGGACCGGACGAACGAACGAGCATTTCTCTCGGCTCTGGGGCCGGGGGACGCAAAACGAAACTGCTTACCTATTGGGTGGTGAGACACTTGCGTGGAAATCATTTCTGCTCACTTGAGGCAGGCACTGCGGTCAAGTGGGCTTACAGGTCCAGGGGTTCCATGGACCCGGGTATATTCTAAGCGGCCATCGTGACCGTCCAAAGCGGACGTATGGGTTGTTTGGGCCTTGACTCGAGTCGTAACCGTCCGTTTTGGGGGGAAAAAAAGTGAGAACCCATCATCTTAAGCACACTTCCCTCTGCCAGAGCACGCCACGCAACCAGGTGATGTTCCTACTGATTGCCGTTCCAAGCTACCGTAGCGGCCAATGCCGCAGGGATACTGTCCAGATTTCCAAAGCGAAGCAGATAGCCCTTCTCGCCGAGGCGCAGCTGCCTGGGTCGATCAAGCCCCAGGCCCTGGTGCTCCTGAGGGCTGCGGGGACACCCAGGACTACGCTGCTGATGGCAGGTGGCTCCGGGCCTCAGTGCCCTGCCAGTGGGCTCTACTGGGGAATCCGTGCTCTCGCACGCGGGGGAGGGGGGATTCGGTTGCAGGGGGGCCTCCCTACACATGCCTCTTCTTCTGTCACTTTGGCTGCGGCTGAGCCTGGCACTGGGTGCGTGCATGCTCAGGAGACAGGCTTCTGCGTGTCTCTGGACAGGCCCCGCGCCAGCTGGGACCTGAGCCCCAGCGCAGGTGCACCACCTGCGCTCAGGTTCCTTGGACCGGCCCAGGTCAGCTGAGAGGGAGGAGAACACGGTCCTCACCGCGGAGGGAAGCAAAAGTGCCGACACCTGCCAGCGGGAGAGCCGCATCCAGCAGCCCTGTGGGATCTAAGCCCCCTCTCGCCCCATCCGCTGCCTCCCTCCTCAGCCCCTCCTTTCGGGGCGCCCGGACGGCGCCCGGGGGCAGGGGTGGGGGAGGGGCAGGGGCAAGCGCCAGGCCTCCCGCGCCGCCGTACGCCGCTCTCTGACGCCCGCAAAGCCGGGACCAAAGCGCAGGCGCCCCGGCCCGCTGGGCCGGCCACGCCCACCGCCGCCCTGGCGCGCAGGCGCCACTCACCCCGCCCCCGGCAGACTCGCCCCGACCCCGCCCCTCCTGGTTGCTCTGGAGACGGTGGCCACTGGCGCGAGGTGCCCAAGCCCGGGAGAGGGAAGACGGTGGTGAGGGATTGGGGGAGGGGGCGGGGAGGCGTTTTCTGCCCTCGGGAGTGGTCCCCGGTGCAGTGCCGGGACAGATGAGGCCAATAGGCATCCTGCCGAAACCCACCCGATGCACTTCGGGCAGCGCGTCCACTGCCAGGAAAACCTCCAGCGCTGGGGGAAGCGGGCTTCCAAAATGTATACACCGAATGCCACCAGGAGGCCACGGGGACGCGACGGAAGGGGTGGCCGACGTGGGTGGAGCCTGCTGGGTGGGGACTGGGCCAGGAGAGAAGCTCTGCTATGCTGTCCTGGACAGTTGTTCCCTCCCGTCTGTCTGGCGAAAAGCCAAGAGACAGAAGAAGCTCCAGGAACAGGAGAGCGGCTCCCTTGCCCAAAGTCAGAGGCAAAACTTCCACCGCTAGGGGCCACTGTAGGATAGGAATAGTTCCTTCCTCACACTTGCTGGGGGGCAGAGGGCTGAGTTCTAAGGCAGGGGGAGGGGCAGGGCCCCTTGCAGAAGGGGCTGTGGGGGAAGGGACCCCTGGGCCAGATCTGGGGCTGCTGGGAGAGCCCCCTCTCCGTGCCATAGCTCACCTGACCCAGGCCAAGGGTCTGGGTTGGGCCAGGCTGCCAGCCAGACCCGTCTGAAGAGGGGTTTCCTTGCCCACCAAAGTCCCCGAGGCCTCCTCAAGCGGGGGCCTACCTAGGGCCGGCCGGCGTTGCCCTGCAGGTCTCTCCCACGGCCATGGTCACAGACATGCTGTCTCCCATCGCCGTCACCTCCACCTTGTGTCAGGGGAACCCCGGCCTTTCCCACCGGTGACCTGCGGGCTTCGGCCTGGGCTCCCGGCCAGGCCTGCAGAGGCCTGTCTCCCGGAGAGCACAGGCCCAGAGTCTTCCCTCTCCCTTGTCAAGGACCTCTCTTTCTCTGCGTTTCTTTGGTGGGACGAGAGGGGCCCCAGAGCACCCCGACGACTCTGAGCAATCAGCCTGCCCTTTCTCCTCTCGCCCACCTTTTTGGGACCGGAACGAACGAACGAGCATTTCTCTCGGCTCTGGGGCCGGGGGACGCAAAACGAAACTGCTTACCTATTGGGTGGTGAGACACTTGCGTGGAAATCATTTCTGCTCACTTGAGGCAGGCACTGCGGTCAAGTGGGCTTACAGGTCCAGGGGTTCCATGGACCGGGTATATTCTAAGCGGCCATCGTGACCGTCCAAAGCGGACGTATGGGTTGTTTGGGCCTTGACTCGAGTCGTAACCGTCCGTTTTGGGGGAAAAAAAGTGAGAACCCATCATCTTAAGCACACTTCCTCTGCCAGAGCACGCCACGCAACCAGGTGATGTTCCTACTGATTGCCGTTCCAAGCTACCGTAGCGGCCAATGCCGCAGGGATACTGTCCAGATTTCCAAAGCGAAGCAGATAGCCCTTCTCGCCGAGGCGCAGCTGCCTGGTCGATCAAGCCCCAGGCCCTGGTGCTCCTGAGGGCTGCGGGGACACCCAGGACTACGCTGCTGATGGCAGGTGGCTCCGGGCCTCAGTGCCCTGCCAGTGGGCTCTACTGGGGAATCCGTGCTCTCGCACGCGGGGGAGGGGGGATTCGGTTGCAGGGGGGCCTCCCCTACACATGCCTCTTCTTCTGTCACTTTGGCTGCGGCTGAGCCTGGCACTGGGTGCGTGCATGCTCAGGAGACAGGCTTCTGCGTGTCTCTGGACAGGCCCCGCGCCAGCTGGGACCTGAGCCCCAGCGCAGGTGCACCACCTGCGCTCAGGTTCCTTGGACCGGCCCAGGTCAGCTGAGAGGGAGGAGAACACGGTCCTCACCGCGCAGGGAAGCAAAAGTGCCGACACCTGCCAGCGGGAGAGCCGCATCCAGCAGCCCTGTGGGATCTAAGCCCCCCTCTCGCCCCATCCGCTGCCTCCCTCCTCAGCCCCTCCTTTCGGGGCGCCCGGACGGCGCCCGGGGGCAGGGGTGGGGGAGGGGCAGGGGCAAGCGCCAGGCCTCCCGCGCCGCCGTACGCCGCTCTCTGACGCCCGCAAAGCCGGGACCAAAGCGCAGGCGCCCCGGCCCGCTGGGCCGGCCACGCCCACCGCCGCCCTGGCGCGCAGGCGCCACTCACCCCCGCCCCCGGCAGACTCGCCCCGACCCCGCCCCTCCTGGTTGCTCTGGAGACGGTGGCCACTGGCGCGAGGTGCCCAAGCCCGGGAGAGGGAAGACGGTGGTGAGGGATTGGGGGAGGGGGCGGGGAGGCGTTTTCTGCCCTCGGGAGTGGTCCCCGGTGGCAGTGCCGGGACAGATGAGGCCAATAGGCATCCTGCCGAAACCCACCCGATGCACTTCGGGCAGCGCGTCCACTGCCAGGAAAACCTCCAGCGCTGGGGGAAGCGGGCTTCCAAAATGTATACACCGAATGCCACCAGGAGGCCACGGGGACGCGACGGAAGGGGTGGCCGACGTGGGTGGAGCCTGCTGGGTGGGGACTGGGCCAGGAGAGAAGCTCTGCTATGCTGTCCTGGACAGTTGTTCCCTCCCGTCTGTCTGGCGAAAAGCCAAGAGACAGAAGAAGCTCCAGGAACAGGAGAGCGGCTCCCTTGCCCAAAGTCAGAGGCAAAACTTCCACCGCTAGGGGCCACTGTAGGATAGGAATAGTTCCTTCCTCACACTTGCTGGGGGGCAGAGGGCTGAGTTCTAAGGCAGGGGGAGGGGCAGGGCCCCTTGCAGAAGGGGCTGTGGGGGAAGGGACCCCTGGGCCAGATCTGGGGCTGCTGGGAGAGCCCCCTCTCCGTGCCATAGCTCACCTGACCCAGGCCAAGGGTCTGGGTTGGGCCAGGCTGCCAGCCAGACCCGTCTGAAGAGGGGTTTCCTTGCCCACCAAAGTCCCCGAGGCCTCCTCAAGCGGGGGCCTACCTAGGGCCGGCCGGCGTTGCCCTGCAGGTCTCTCCCACGGCCATGGTCACAGACATGCTGTCTCCCATCGCCGTCACCTCCACCTTGTGTCAGGGGAACCCCGGCCTTTCCCACCGGTGACCTGCGGGCTTCGGCCTGGGCTCCCGGCCAGGCCTGCAGAGGCCTGTCTCCCGGAGAGCACAGGCCCAGAGTCTTCCCTCTCCCTTGTCAAGGACCTCTCTTTCTCTGCGTTTCTTTGGTGGGACGAGAGGGGCCCCAGAGCACCCCGACGACTCTGAGCAATCAGCCTGCCCTTTCTCCTCTCGCCCACCTTTTTGGGACCGGACGAACGAACGAGCATTTCTCTCGGCTCTGGGGCCGGGGGACGCAAAACGAAACTGCTTACCTATTGGGTGGTGAGACACTTGCGTGGAAATCATTTCTGCTCACTTGAGGCAGGCACTGCGGTCAAGTGGGCTTACAGGTCCAGGGGTTCCATGGACCGGGTATATTCTAAGCGGCCATCGTGACCGTCCAAAGCGGACGTATGGGTTGTTTGGGCCTTGACTCGAGTCGTAACCGTCCGTTTTGGGGGGAAAAAAAGTGAGAACCCATCATCTTAAGCACACTTCCCTCTGCCAGAGCACGCCACGCAACCAGGTGATGTTCCTACTGATTGCCGTTCCAAGCTACCGTAGCGGCCAATGCCGCAGGGATACTGTCCAGATTTCCAAAGCGAAGCAGATAGCCCTTCTCGCCGAGGCGCAGCTGCCTGGTCGATCAAGCCCCAGGCCCTGGTGCTCCTGAGGGCTGCGGGGACACCCAGGACTACGCTGCTGATGGCAGGTGGCTCCGGGCCTCAGTGCCCTGCCAGTGGGCTCTACTGGGGAATCCGTGCTCTCGCACGCGGGGGAGGGGGGATTCGGTTGCAGGGGGGCCTCCCTACACATGCCTCTTCTTCTGTCACTTTGGCTGCGGCTGAGCCTGGCACTGGGTGCGTGCATGCTCAGGAGACAGGCTTCTGCGTGTCTCTGGACAGGCCCCGCGCCAGCTGGGACCTGAGCCCCAGCGCAGGTGCACCACCTGCGCTCAGGCTCCTTGGACCGGCCCAGGTCAGCTGAGAGGGAGGAGAACACGGTCCTCACCGCGGAGGGAAGCAAAAGTGCCGACACCTGCCAGCGGGAGAGCCGCATCCAGCAGCCCTGTGGGATCTAAGCCCCCTCTCGCCCCATCCGCTGCCTCCCTCCTCAGCCCCTCCTTTCGGGGCGCCCGGACGGCGCCCGGGGCAGGGGTGGGGGAGGGGCAGGGGCAAGCGCCAGGCCTCCCGCGCCGCCGTACGCCGCTCTCTGACGCCCGCAAAGCCGGGACCAAAGCGCAGGCGCCCCGGCCCGCTGGGCCGGCCACGCCCACCGCCGCCCTGGCGCGCAGGCGCCACTCACCCCGCCCCCGGCAGACTCGCCCCGACCCCGCCCCTCCTGGTTGCTCTGGAGACGGTGGCCACTGGCGCGAGGTGCCCAAGCCCGGGAGAGGGAAGACGGTGGTGAGGGATTGGGGGAGGGGGCGGGGAGGCGTTTTCTGCCCTCGGGAGTGGTCCCCGGTGGCAGTGCCGGGACAGATGAGGCCAATAGGCATCCTGCCGAAACCCACCTGATGCACTTCGGGCAGCGCGTCCACTGCCAGGAAAACCTCCAGCGCTGGGGGAAGCGGGCTTCCAAAATGTATACACCGAATGCCACCAGGAGGCCACGGGGACGCGACGGAAGGGGTGGCTGACGTGGGTGGAGCCTGCTGGGTGGGGACTGGGCCAGGAGAGAAGCTCTGCTATGCTGTCCTGGACAGTTGTTCCCTCCCGTCTGTCTGGCGAAAAGCCAAGAGACAGAAGAAGCTCCAGGAACAGGAGAGCGGCTCCCTTGCCCAAAGTCAGAGGCAAAACTTCCACCGCTAGGGGCCACTGTAGGATAGGAATAGTTCCTTCCTCACACTTGCTGGGGGGCAGAGGGCTGAGTTCTAAGGCAGGGGGAGGGGCAGGGCCCCTTGCAGAAGGGGCTGTGGGGGAAGGGACCCCTGGGCCAGATCTGGGGCTGCTGGGAGAGCCCCCTCTCCGTGCCATAGCTCACCTGACCCAGGCCAAGGGTCTGGGTTGGGCCAGGCTGCCAGCCAGACCCGTCTGAAGAGGGGTTTCCTTGCCCACCAAAGTCCCCGAGGCCTCCTCAAGCGGGGGCCTACCTAGGGCCGGCCGGCGTTGCCCTGCAGGTCTCTCCCACGGCCATGGTCACAGACATGCTGTCTCCCATCGCTGTCACCTCCACCTTGTGTCAGGGGAACCCCGGCCTTTCCCACCGGTGACCTGTGGGCTTCGGCCTGGGCTCCCGGCCAGGCCTGCAGAGGCCTGTCTCCCGGAGAGCACAGGCCCAGAGTCTTCCCTCTCCCTTGTCAAGGACCTCTCTTTCTCTGCGTTTCTTTGGTGGGACGAGAGGGGCCCCAGAGCACCCCGACGACTCTGAGCAATCAGCCTGCCCTTTCTCCTCTCGCCCACCTTTTTGGGACCGGACGAACGAACGAGCATTTCTCTCGGCTCTGGGGCCGGGGGACGCAAAACGAAACTGCTTACCTATTGGGTGGTGAGACACTTGCGTGGAAATCATTTCTGCTCACTTGAGGCAGGCACTGCGGTCAAGTGGGCTTACAGGTCCAGGGGTTCCATGGACCGGGTATATTCTAAGCGGCCATCGTGACCGTCCAAAGCGGACGTATGGGTTGTTTGGGCCTTGACTCGAGTCGTAACCGTCCGTTTTGGGGGGAAAAAAAGTGAGAACCCATCATCTTAAGCACACTTCCCTCTGCCAGAGCACGCCACGCAACCAGGTGATGTTCCTACTGATTGCCGTTCCAAGCTACCGTAGCGGCCAATGCCGCAGGGATACTGTCCAGATTTCCAAAGCGAAGCAGATAGCCCTTCTCGCCGAGGCGCAGCTGCCTGGTCGATCAAGCCCCAGGCCCTGGTGCTCCTGAGGGCTGCGGGGACACCCAGGACTACGCTGCTGATGGCAGGTGGCTCCGGGCCTCAGTGCCCTGCCAGTGGGCTCTACTGGGGAATCCGTGCTCTCGCACGCGGGGGAGGGGGGATTCGGTTGCAGGGGGGCCTCCCTACACATGCCTCTTCTTCTGTCACTTTGGCTGCGGCTGAGCCTGGCACTGGGTGCGTGCATGCTCAGGAGACAGGCTTCTGCGTGTCTCTGGACAGGCCCCGTGCCAGCTGGGACCTGAGCCCCAGCGCAGGTGCACCACCTGCGCTCAGGTTCCTTGGACCGGCCCAGGTCAGCTGAGAGGGAGGAGAACACGGTCCTCACCGCGCAGGGAAGCAAAAGTGCCGACACCTGCCAGCGGGAGAGCCGCATCCAGCAGCCCTGTGGGATCTAAGCCCCCTCTCGCCCCATCCGCTGCCTCCCTCCTCAGCCCCTCCTTTCGGGGCGCCCGGACGGCGCCCGGGGCAGGGGTGGGGGAGGGGCAGGGGCAAGCGCCAGGCCTCCCGCGCCGCCGTACGCCGCTCTCTGACGCCCGCAAAGCCGGGACCAAAGCGCAGGCGCCCCGGCCCGCTGGGCCGGCCACGCCCACCGCCGCCCTGGCGCGCAGGCGCCACTCACCCCGCCCCCGGCAGACTCGCCCCGACCCCGCCCCTCCTGGTTGCTCTGGAGACGGTGGCCACTGGCGCGAGGTGCCCAAGCCCGGGAGAGGGAAGACGGTGGTGAGGGATTGGGGGAGGGGGCGGGGAGGCGTTTTCTGCCCTCGGGAGTGGTCCCCGGTGGCAGTGCCGGGACAGATGAGGCCAATAGGCATCCTGCCGAAACCCACCCGATGCACTTCGGGCAGCGCGTCCACTGCCAGGAAAACCTCCAGCGCTGGGGGAAGCGGGCTTCCAAAATGTATACACCGAATGCCACCAGGAGGCCACGGGGACGCGACGGAAGGGGTGGCCGACGTGGGTGGAGCCTGCTGGGTGGGGACTGGGCCAGGAGAGAAGCTCTGCTATGCTGTCCTGGACAGTTGTTCCCTCCCGTCTGTCTGGCGAAAAGCCAAGAGACAGAAGAAGCTCCAGGAACAAGAGAGCGGCTCCCTTGCCCAAAGTCAGAGGCAAAACTTCCACCGCTAGGGGCCACTGTAGGATAGGAATAGTTCCTTCCTCACACTTGCTGGGGGGCAGAGGGCTGAGTTCTAAGGCAGGGGGAGGGGCAGGGCCCCTTGCAGAAGGGGCTGTGGGGGAAGGGACCCCTGGGCCAGATCTGGGGCTGCTGGGAGAGCCCCCTCTCCGTGCCATAGCTCACCTGACCCAGGCCAAGGGTCTGGGTTGGGCCAGGCTGCCAGCCAGACCCGTCTGAAGAGGGGTTTCCTTGCCCACCAAAGTCCCCGAGGCCTCCTCAAGCGGGGGCCTACCTAGGGCCGGCCGGCGTTGCCCTGCAGGTCTCTCCCACGGCCATGGTCACAGACATGCTGTCTCCCATCGCCGTCACCTCCACCTTGTGTCAGGGGAACCCCGGCCTTTCCCACCGGTGACCTGCGGGCTTCGGCCTGGGCTCCCGGCCAGGCCTGCAGAGGCCTGTCTCCCGGAGAGCACAGGCCCAGAGTCTTCCCTCTCCCTTGTCAAGGACCTCTCTTTCTCTGCGTTTCTTTGGTGGGACGAGAGGGGCCCCAGAGCACCCCGACGACTCTGAGCAATCAGCCTGCCCTTTCTCCTCTCGCCCACCTTTTTGGGACCGGACGAACGAACGAGCATTTCTCTCAGCTCTGGGGCCGGGGGACGCAAAACGAAACTGCTTACCTATTGGGTGGTGAGACACTTGCGTGGAAATCATTTCTGCTCACTTGAGGCAGGCACTGCGGTCAAGTGGGCTTACAGGTCCAGGGGTTCCATGGACCGGGTATATTCTAAGCGGCCATCGTGACCGTCCAAAGCGGACGTATGGGTTGTTTGGGCCTTGACTCGAGTCGTAACCGTCCGTTTTGGGGGGAAAAAAAGTGAGAACCCATCATCTTAAGCACACTTCCCTCTGCCAGAGCACGCCACGCAACCAGGTGATGTTCCTACTGATTGCCGTTCCAAGCTACCGTAGCGGCCAATGCCGCAGGGATACTGTCCAGATTTCCAAAGCGAAGCAGATAGCCCTTCTCGCCGAGGCGCAGCTGCCTGGTCGATCAAGCCCCAGGCCCTGGTGCTCCTGAGGGCTGCGGGGACACCCAGGACTACGCTGCTGATGGCAGGTGGCTCCGGGCCTCAGTGCCCTGCCAGTGGGCTCTACTGGGGAATCCGTGCTCTCGCACGCGGGGGAGGGGGGATTCGGTTGCAGGGGGGCCTCCCTACACATGCCTCTTCTTCTGTCACTTTGGCTGCGGCTGAGCCTGGCACTGGGTGCGTGCATGCTCAGGAGACAGGCTTCTGCGTGTCTCTGGACAGGCCCCGTGCCAGCTGGGACCTGAGCCCCAGCGCAGGTGCACCACCTGCGCTCAGGTTCCTTGGACCGGCCCAGGTCAGCTGAGAGGGAGGAGAACACGGTCCTCACCGCGCAGGGAAGCAAAAGTGCCGACACCTGCCAGCGGGAGAGCCGCATCCAGCAGCCCTGTGGGATCTAAGCCCCCTCTCGCCCCATCCGCTGCCTCCCTCCTCAGCCCCTCCTTTCGGGGCGCCCGGACGGCGCCCGGGGCAGGGGTGGGGGAGGGGCAGGGGCAAGCGCCAGGCCTCCCGCGCCGCCGTACGCCGCTCTCTGACGCCCGCAAAGCCGGGACCAAAGCGCAGGCGCCCCGGCCCGCTGGGCCGGCCACGCCCACCGCCGCCCTGGCGCGCAGGCGCCACTCACCCCGCCCCCGGCAGACTCGCCCCGACCCCGCCCCTCCTGGTTGCTCTGGAGACGGTGGCCACTGGCGCGAGGTGCCCAAGCCCGGGAGAGGGAAGACGGTGGTGAGGGATTGGGGGAGGGGGCGGGGAGGCGTTTTCTGCCCTCGGGAGTGGTCCCCGGTGGCAGTGCCGGGACAGATGAGGCCAATAGGCATCCTGCCGAAACCCACCCGATGCCCTTCGGGCAGCGCGTCCACTGCCAGGAAAACCTCCAGCGCTGGGGGAAGCGGGCTTCCAAAATGTATACACCGAATGCCACCAGGAGGCCACGGGGACGCGACGGAAGGGGTGGCCGACGTGGGTGGAGCCTGCTGGGTGGGGACTGGGCCAGGAGAGAAGCTCTGCTATGCTGTCCTGGACAGTTGTTCCCTCCCGTCTGTCTGGCGAAAAGCCAAGAGACAGAAGAAGCTCCAGGAACAGGAGAGCGGCTCCCTTGCCCAAAGTCAGAGGCAAAACTTCCACCGCTAGGGGTCATTGTAGGATAGGAATAGTTCCTTCCTCACACTTGCTGGGGGGCAGAGGGCTGAGTTCTAAGGCAGGGGGAGGGGCAGGGCCCCTTGCAGAAGGGGCTGTGGGGGAAGGGACCCCTGGGCCAGATCTGGGGCTGCTGGGAGAGCCCCCTCTCCGTGCCATAGCTCACCTGACCCAGGCCAAGGGTCTGGGTTGGGCCAGGCTGCCAGCCAGACCCGTCTGAAGAGGGGTTTCCTTGCCCACCAAAGTCCCCGAGGCCTCCTCAAGCGGGGGCCTACCTAGGGCCGGCCGGCGTTGCCCTGCAGGTCTCTCCCACGGCCATGGTCACAGACATGCTGTCTCCCATCGCCGTCACCTCCACCTTGTGTCAGGGGAACCCCGGCCTTTCCCACCGGTGACCTGCGGGCTTCGGCCTGGGCTCCCGGCCAGGCCTGCAGAGGCCTGTCTCCCGGAGAGCACAGGCCCAGAGTCTTCCCTCTCCCTTGTCAAGGACCTCTCTTTCTCTGCGTTTCTTTGGTGGGACGAGAGGGGCCCCAGAGCACCCCGACGACTCTGAGCAATCAGCCTGCCCTTTCTCCTCTCGCCCACCTTTTTGGGACCGGACGAACGAACGAGCATTTCTCTCGGCTCTGGGGCCGGGGGACGCAAAACGAAACTGCTTACCTATTGGGTGGTGAGACACTTGCGTGGAAATCATTTCTGCTCACTTGAGGCAGGCACTGCGGTCAAGTGGGCTTACAGGTCCAGGGGTTCCATGGACCGGGTATATTCTAAGCGGCCATCGTGACCGTCCAAAGCGGACGTATGGGTTGTTTGGGCCTTGACTCGAGTCGTAACCGTCCGTTTTGGGGGGAAAAAAAGTGAGAACCCATCATCTTAAGCACACTTCCCTCTGCCAGAGCACGCCACGCAACCAGGTGATGTTCCTACTGATTGCCGTTCCAAGCTACCGTAGCGGCCAATGCCGCAGGGATACTGTCCAGATTTCCAAAGCGAAGCAGATAGCCCTTCTCGCCGAGGTGCAGCTGCCTGGTCGATCAAGCCCCAGGCCCTGGTGCTCCTGAGGGCTGCGGGGACACCCAGGACTACGCTGCTGATGGCAGGTGGCTCCGGGCCTCAGTGCCCTGCCAGTGGGCTCTACTGGGGAATCCGTGCTCTCGCACGCGGGGGAGGGGGGTTTCGGTTGCAGGGGGGCCTCCCTACACATGCCTCTTCTTCTGTCACTTTGGCTGCGGCTGAGCCTGGCACTGGGTGCGTGCATGCTCAGGAGACAGGCTTCTGCGTGTCTCTGGACAGGCCCCGCGCCAGCTGGGACCTGAGCCCCAGCGCAGGTGCACCACCTGCGCTCAGGTTCCTTGGACCGGCCCAGGTCAGCTGAGAGGGAGGAGAACACGGTCCTCACCGCGCAGGGAAGCAAAAGTGCCGACACCTGCCAGCGGGAGAGCCGCATCCAGCAGCCCTGTGGGATCTAAGCCCCCTCTCGCCCCATCCGCTGCCTCCCTCCTCAGCCCCTCCTTTCGGGGCGCCCGGAGGGCGCCCGGGGCAGGGGTGGGGGAGGGGCAGGGGCAAGCGCCAGGCCTCCCGCGCCGCCGTACGCCGCTCTCTGACGCCCGCAAAGCCGGGACCAAAGCGCAGGCGCCCCGGCCCGCTGGGCCGGCCACGCCCACCGCCGCCCTGGCGCGCAGGCGCCACTCACCCCGCCCCCGGCAGACTCGCCCCGACCCCGCCCCTCCTGGTTGCTCTGGAGACGGTGGCCACTGGCGCGAGGTGCCCAAGCCCGGGAGAGGGAAGACGGTGGTGAGGGATTGGGGGAGGGGGCGGGGAGGCGTTTTCTGCCCTCGGGAGTGGTCCCCGGTGGCAGTGCCGGGACAGATGAGGCCAATAGGCATCCTGCCGAAACCCACCCGATGCCCTTCGGGCAGCGCGTCCACTGCCAGGAAAACCTCCAGCGCTGGGGGAAGCGGGCTTCCAAAATGTATACACCGAATGCCACCAGGAGGCCACGGGGACGCGACGGAAGGGGTGGCCGACGTGGGTGGAGCCTGCTGGGTGGGGACTGGGCCAGGAGAGAAGCTCTGCTATGCTGTCCTGGACAGTTGTTCCCTCCCGTCTGTCTGGTGAAAAGCCAAGAGACAGAAGAAGCTCCAGGAACAAGAGAGCGGCTCCGTTGCCCAAAGTCAGAGGCAAAACTTCCACCGCTAGGGGCCACTGTAGGATAGGAATAGTTCCTTCCTCACACTTGCTGGGGGGCAGAGGGCTGAGTTCTAAGGCAGGGGGAGGGGCAGGGCCCCCTGCAGAGGGGGCTGTGGGGGAAGGGACCCCTGGGCCAGATCTGGGGCTGCTGGGAGAGCCCCCTCTCCGTGCCATAGCTCACCTGACCCAGGCCAAGGGTCTGGGTTGGGCCAGGCTGCCAGCCAGACCCGTCTGAAGAGGGGTTTCCTTGCCCACCAAAGTCCCCGAGGCCTCCTCAAGCGGGGGCCTACCTAGGGCCGGCCGGCGTTGCCCTGCAGGTCTCTCCCACGGCCATGGTCACAGACATGCTGTCTCCCATCGCCGTCACCTCCACCTTGTGTCAGGGGAACCCCGGCCTTTCCCACCGGTGACCTGCGGGCTTCGGCCTGGGCTCCCGGCCAGGCCTGCAGAGGCCTGTCTCCTGGAGAGCACAGGCCCAGAGTCTTCCCTCTCCCTTGTCAAGGACCTCTCTTTCTCTGCGTTTCTTTGGTGGGACGAGAGGGGCCCCAGAGCACCCCGACGACTCTGAGCAATCAGCCTGCCCTTTCTCCTCTCGCCCACCTTTTTGGGACCGGACGAACGAACGAGCATTTCTCTCGGCTCTGGGGCCGGGGGACGCAAAACGAAACTGCTTACCTATTGGGTGGTGAGACACTTGCGTGGAAATCATTTCTGCTCACTTGAGGCAGGCACTGCGGTCAAGTGGGCTTACAGGTCCAGGGGTTCCATGGACCGGGTATATTCTAAGCGGCCATCGTGACCGTCCAAAGCGGACGTATGGGTTGTTTGGGCCTTGACTCGAGTCGTAACCGTCCGTTTTGGGGGGAAAATTGTGAGAACCCATCATCTTAAGCACACTTCCCTCTGCCAGAGCACGCCACGCAACCAGGTGATGTTCCTACTGATTGCCGTTCCAAGCTACCGTAGCGGCCAATGCCGCAGGGATACTGTCCAGATTTCCAAAGCGAAGCAGATAGCCCTTCTCGCCGAGGCGCAGCTGCCTGGTCGATCAAGCCCCAGGCCCTGGTGCTCCTGAGGGCTGCGGGGACACCCAGGACTACGCTGCTGATGGCAGGTGGCTCCGGGCCTCAGTGCCCTGCCAGTGGGCTCTACTGGGGAATCCGTGCTCTCGCACGCGGGGGAGGGGGGATTCGGTTGCAGGGGGGCCTCCCTACACATGCCTCTTCTTCTGTCACTTTGGCTGCGGCTGAGCCTGGCACTGGGTGCGTGCATGCTCAGGAGACAGGCTTCTGCGTGTCTCTGGACAGGCCCCGCGCCAGCTGGGACCTGAGCCCCAGCGCAGGTGCACCACCTGCGCTCAGGTTCCTTGGACCGGCCCAGGTCAGCTGAGAGGGAGGAGAACACGGTCCTCACCGCGCAGGGAAGCAAAAGTGCCGACACCTGCCAGCGGGAGAGCCGCATCCAGCAGCCCTGTGGGATCTAAGCCCCCTCTCGCCCCATCCGCTGCCTCCCTCCTCAGCCCCTCCTTTCGGGGCGCCCGGAGGGCGCCCGGGGCAGGGGTGGGGGAGGGGCAGGGGCAAGCGCCAGGCCTCCCGCGCCGCCGTACGCCGCTCTCTGACGCCCGCAAAGCCGGGACCAAAGCGCAGGCGCCCCGGCCCGCTGGGCCGGCCACGCCCACCGCCGCCCTGGCGCGCAGGCGCCACTCACCCCGCCCCCGGCAGACTCGCCCCGACCCCGCCCCTCCTGGTTGCTCTGGAGACGGTGGCCACTGGCGCGAGGTGCCCAAGCCCGGGAGAGGGAAGACGGTGGTGAGGGATTGGGGGAGGGGGCGGGGAGGCGTTTTCTGCCCTCGGGAGTGGTCCCCGGTGGCAGTGCCGGGACAGATGAGGCCAATAGGCATCCTGCCGAAACCCACCCGATGCCCTTCGGGCAGCGCGTCCACTGCCAGGAAAACCTCCAGCGCTGGGGGAAGCGGGCTTCCAAAATGTATACACCGAATGCCACCAGGAGGCCACGGGGACGCGACGGAAGGGGTGGCCGACGTGGGTGGAGCCTGCTGGGTGGGGACTGGGCCAGGAGAGAAGCTCTGCTATGCTGTCCTGGACAGTTGTTCCCTCCCGTCTGTCTGGCGAAAAGCCAAGAGACAGAAGAAGCTCCAGGAACAAGAGAGCGGCTCCCTTGCCCAAAGTCAGAGGCAAAACTTCCACCGCTAGGGGCCACTGTAGGATAGGAATAGTTCCTTCCTCACACTTGCTGGGGGGCAGAGGGCTGAGTTCTAAGGCAGGGGGAGGGGCAGGGCCCCTTGCAGAAGGGGCTGTGGGGGAAGGGACCCCTGGGCCAGATCTGGGGCTGCTGGGAGAGCCCCCTCTCCGTGCCATAGCTCACCTGACCCAGGCCAAGGGTCTGGGTTGGGCCAGGCTGCCAGCCAGACCCGTCTGAAGAGGGGTTTCCTTGCCCACCAAAGTCCCCGAGGCCTCCTCAAGCGGGGGCCTACCTAGGGCCGGCCGGCGTTGCCCTGCAGGTCTCTCCCACGGCCATGGTCACAGACATGCTGTCTCCCATCGCCGTCACCTCCACCTTGTGTCAGGGGAACCCCGGCCTTTCCCACCGGTGACCTGCGGGCTTCGGCCTGGGCTCCCGGCCAGGCCTGCAGAGGCCTGTCTCCCGGAGAGCACAGGCCCAGAGTCTTCCCTCTCCCTTGTCAAGGACCTCTCTTTCTCTGCGTTTCTTTGGTGGGACGAGAGGGGCCCCAGAGCACCCCGACGACTCTGAGCAATCAGCCTGCCCTTTCTCCTCTCGCCCACCTTTTTGGGACCGGACGAACGAACGAGCATTTCTCTCGGCTCTGGGGCCGGGGGACGCAAAACGAAACTGCTTACCTATTGGGTGGTGAGACACTTGCGTGGAAATCATTTCTGCTCACTTGAGGCAGGCACTGCGGTCAAGTGGGCTTACAGGTCCAGGGGTTCCATGGACCGGGTATATTCTAAGCGGCCATCGTGACCGTCCAAAGCGGACGTATGGGTTGTTTGGGCCTTGACTCGAGTCGTAACCGTCCGTTTTGGGGGGAAAAAAAGTGAGAACCCATCATCTTAAGCACACTTCCCTCTGCCAGAGCACGCCACGCAACCAGGTGATGTTCCTACTGATTGCCGTTCCAAGCTACCGTAGCGGCCAATGCCGCAGGGATACTGTCCAGATTTCCAAAGCGAAGCAGATAGCCCTTCTCGCCGAGGCGCAGCTGCCTGGTCGATCAAGCCCCAGGCCCTGGTGCTCCTGAGGGCTGCGGGGACACCCAGGACTACGCTGCTGATGGCAGGTGGCTCCGGGCCTCAGTGCCCTGCCAGTGGGCTCTACTGGGGAATCCGTGCTCTCGCACGCGGGGGAGGGGGGATTCGGTTGCAGGGGGGCCTCCCTACACATGCCTCTTCTTCTGTCACTTTGGCTGCGGCTGAGCCTGGCACTGGGTGCGTGCATGCTCAGGAGACAGGCTTCTGCGTGTCTCTGGACAGGCCCCGCGCCAGCTGGGACCTGAGCCCCAGCGCAGGTGCACCACCTGCGCTCAGGTTCCTTGGACCGGCCCAGGTCAGCTGAGAGGGAGGAGAACACGGTCCTCACCGCGCAGGGAAGCAAAAGTGCCGACACCTGCCAGCGGGAGAGCCGCATCCAGCAGCCCTGTGGGATCTAAGCCCCCTCTCGCCCCATCCGCTGCCTCCCTCCTCAGCCCCTCCTTTCGGGGCGCCCGGACGGCGCCCGGGGCAGGGGTGGGGGAGGGGCAGGGGCAAGCGCCAGGCCTCCCGCGCCGCCGTACGCCGCTCTCTGACGCCCGCAAAGCCGGGACCAAAGCGCAGGCGCCCCGGCCCGCTGGGCCGGCCACGCCCACCGCCGCCCTGGCGCGCAGGCGCCACTCACCCCGCCCCCGGCAGACTCGCCCCGACCCCGCCCCTCCTGGTTGCTCTGGAGACGGTGGCCACTGGCGCGAGGTGCCCAAGCCCGGGAGAGGGAAGACGGTGGTGAGGGATTGGGGGAGGGGGCGGGGAGGCGTTTTCTGCCCTCGGGAGTGGTCCCCGGTGGCAGTGCCGGGACAGATGAGGCCAATAGGCATCCTGCCGAAACCCACCCGATGCACTTCGGGCAGCGCGTCCACTGCCAGGAAAACCTCCAGCGCTGGGGGAAGCGGGCTTCCAAAATGTATACACCGAATGCCACCAGGAGGCCACGGGGACGCGACGGAAGGGGTGGCCGACGTGGGTGGAGCCTGCTGGGTGGGGACTGGGCCAGGAGAGAAGCTCTGCTATGCTGTCCTGGACAGTTGTTCCCTCCCGTCTGTCTGGCGAAAAGCCAAGAGACAGAAGAAGCTCCAGGAACAGGAGAGCGGCTCCCTTGCCCAAAGTCAGAGGCAAAACTTCCACCGCTAGGGGCCACTGTAGGATAGGAATAGTTCCTTCCTCACACTTGCTGGGGGGCAGAGGGCTGAGTTCTAAGGCAGGGGGAGGGGCAGGGCCCCTTGCAGAAGGGGCTGTGGGGGAAGGGACCCCTGGGCCAGATCTGGGGCTGCTGGGAGAGCCCCCTCTCCGTGCCATAGCTCACCTGACCCAGGCCAAGGGTCTGGGTTGGGCCAGGCTGCCAGCCAGACCCGTCTGAAGAGGGGTTTCCTTGCCCACCAAAGTCCCCGAGGCCTCCTCAAGCGGGGGCCTACCTAGGGCCGGCCGGCGTTGCCCTGCAGGTCTCTCCCACGGCCATGGTCACAGACATGCTGTCTCCCATCGCCGTCACCTCCACCTTGTGTCAGGGGAACCCCGGCCTTTCCCACCGGTGACCTGCGGGCTTCGGCCTGGGCTCCCGGCCAGGCCTGCAGAGGCCTGTCTCCCGGAGAGCACAGGCCCAGAGTCTTCCCTCTCCCTTGTCAAGGACCTCTCTTTCTCTGCGTTTCTTTGGTGGGACGAGAGGGGCCCCAGAGCACCCCGACGACTCTGAGCAATCAGCCTGCCCTTTCTCCTCTCGCCCACCTTTTTGGGACCGGACGAACGAACGAGCATTTCTCTCGGCTCTGGGGCCGGGGGACGCAAAACGAAACTGCTTACCTATTGGGTGGTGAGACACTTGCGTGGAAATCATTTCTGCTCACTTGAGGCAGGCACTGCGGTCAAGTGGGCTTACAGGTCCAGGGGTTCCATGGACCGGGTATATTCTAAGCGGCCATCGTGACCGTCCAAAGCGGACGTATGGGTTGTTTGGGCCTTGACTCGAGTCGTAACCGTCCGTTTTGGGGGGAAAAAAAGTGAGAACCCATCATCTTAAGCACACTTCCCTCTGCCAGAGCACGCCACGCAACCAGGTGATGTTCCTACTGATTGCCGTTCCAAGCTACCGTAGCGGCCAATGCCGCAGGGATACTGTCCAGATTTCCAAAGCGAAGCAGATAGCCCTTCTCGCCGAGGCGCAGCTGCCTGGTCGATCAAGCCCCAGGCCCTGGTGCTCCTGAGGGCTGCGGGGACACCCAGGACTACGCTGCTGATGGCAGGTGGCTCCGGGCCTCAGTGCCCTGCCAGTGGGCTCTACTGGGGAATCCGTGCTCTCGCACGCGGGGGAGGGGGGATTCGGTTGCAGGGGGGCCTCCCTACACATGCCTCTTCTTCTGTCACTTTGGCTGCGGCTGAGCCTGGCACTGGGTGCGTGCATGCTCAGGAGACAGGCTTCTGCGTGTCTCTGGACAGGCCCCGCGCCAGCTGGGACCTGAGCCCCAGCGCAGGTGCACCACCTGCGCTCAGGTTCCTTGGACCGGCCCAGGTCAGCTGAGAGGGAGGAGAACACGGTCCTCACCGCGCAGGGAAGCAAAAGTGCCGACACCTGCCAGCGGGAGAGCCGCATCCAGCAGCCCTGTGGGATCTAAGCCCCCTCTCGCCCCATCCGCTGCCTCCCTCCTCAGCCCCTCCTTTCGGGGCGCCCGGACGGCGCCCGGGGCAGGGGTGGGGGAGGGGCAGGGGCAAGCGCCAGGCCTCCCGCGCCGCCGTACGCCGCTCTCTGACGCCCGCAAAGCCGGGACCAAAGCGCAGGCGCCCCGGCCCGCTGGGCCGGCCACGCCCACCGCCGCCCTGGCGCGCAGGCGCCACTCACCCCGCCCCCGGCAGACTCGCCCCGACCCCGCCCCTCCTGGTTGCTCTGGAGACGGTGGCCACTGGCGCGAGGTGCCCAAGCCCGGGAGAGGGAAGACGGTGGTGAGGGATTGGGGGAGGGGGCGGGGAGGCGTTTTCTGCCCTCGGGAGTGGTCCCCGGTGGCAGTGCCGGGACAGATGAGGCCAATAGGCATCCTGCCGAAACCCACCCGATGCACTTCGGGCAGCGCGTCCACTGCCAGGAAAACCTCCAGCGCTGGGGGAAGCGGGCTTCCAAAATGTATACACCGAATGCCACCAGGAGGCCACGGGGACGCGACGGAAGGGGTGGCCGACGTGGGTGGAGCCTGCTGGGTGGGGACTGGGCCAGGAGAGAAGCTCTGCTATGCTGTCCTGGACAGTTGTTCCCTCCCGTCTGTCTGGCGAAAAGCCAAGAGACAGAAGAAGCTCCAGGAACAGGAGAGCGGCTCCCTTGCCCAAAGTCAGAGGCAAAACTTCCACCGCTAGGGGCCACTGTAGGATAGGAATAGTTCCTTCCTCACACTTGCTGGGGGGCAGAGGGCTGAGTTCTAAGGCAGGGGGAGGGGCAGGGCCCCTTGCAGAAGGGGCTGTGGGGGAAGGGACCCCTGGGCCAGATCTGGGGCTGCTGGGAGAGCCCCCTCTCCGTGCCATAGCTCACCTGACCCAGGCCAAGGGTCTGGGTTGGGCCAGGCTGCCAGCCAGACCCGTCTGAAGAGGGGTTTCCTTGCCCACCAAAGTCCCCGAGGCCTCCTCAAGCGGGGGCCTACCTAGGGCCGGCCGGCGTTGCCCTGCAGGTCTCTCCCACGGCCATGGTCACAGACATGCTGTCTCCCATCGCCGTCACCTCCACCTTGTGTCAGGGGAACCCCGGCCTTTCCCACCGGTGACCTGCGGGCTTCGGCCTGGGCTCCCGGCCAGGCCTGCAGAGGCCTGTCTCCCGGAGAGCACAGGCCCAGAGTCTTCCCTCTCCCTTGTCAAGGACCTCTCTTTCTCTGCGTTTCTTTGGTGGGACGAGAGGGGCCCCAGAGCACCCCGACGACTCTGAGCAATCAGCCTGCCCTTTCTCCTCTCGCCCACCTTTTTGGGACCGGACGAACGAACGAGCATTTCTCTCGGCTCTGGGGCCGGGGGACGCAAAACGAAACTGCTTACCTATTGGGTGGTGAGACACTTGCGTGGAAATCATTTCTGCTCACTTGAGGCAGGCACTGCGGTCAAGTGGGCTTACAGGTCCAGGGGTTCCATGGACCGGGTATATTCTAAGCGGCCATCGTGACCGTCCAAAGCGGACGTATGGGTTGTTTGGGCCTTGACTCGAGTCGTAACCGTCCGTTTTGGGGGGAAAAAAAGTGAGAACCCATCATCTTAAGCACACTTCCCTCTGCCAGAGCACGCCACGCAACCAGGTGATGTTCCTACTGATTGCCGTTCCAAGCTACCGTAGCGGCCAATGCCGCAGGGATACTGTCCAGATTTCCAAAGCGAAGCAGATAGCCCTTCTCGCCGAGGCGCAGCTGCCTGGTCGATCAAGCCCCAGGCCCTGGTGCTCCTGAGGGCTGCGGGGACACCCAGGACTACGCTGCTGATGGCAGGTGGCTCCGGGCCTCAGTGCCCTGCCAGTGGGCTCTACTGGGGAATCCGTGCTCTCGCACGCGGGGGAGGGGGGATTCGGTTGCAGGGGGGCCTCCCTACACATGCCTCTTCTTCTGTCACTTTGGCTGCGGCTGAGCCTGGCACTGGGTGCGTGCATGCTCAGGAGACAGGCTTCTGCGTGTCTCTGGACAGGCCCCGCGCCAGCTGGGACCTGAGCCCCAGCGCAGGTGCACCACCTGCGCTCAGGTTCCTTGGACCGGCCCAGGTCAGCTGAGAGGGAGGAGAACACGGTCCTCACCGCGCAGGGAAGCAAAAGTGCCGACACCTGCCAGCGGGAGAGCCGCATCCAGCAGCCCTGTGGGATCTAAGCCCCCTCTCGCCCCATCCGCTGCCTCCCTCCTCAGCCCCTCCTTTCGGGGCGCCCGGACGGCGCCCGGGGCAGGGGTGGGGGAGGGGCAGGGGCAAGCGCCAGGCCTCCCGCGCCGCCGTACGCCGCTCTCTGACGCCCGCAAAGCCGGGACCAAAGTGCAGGCGCCCCGGCCCGCTGGGCCGGCCACGCCCACCGCCGCCCTGGCGCGCAGGCGCCACTCACCCCGCCCCCGGCAGACTCGCCCCGACCCCGCCCCTCCTGGTTGCTCTGGAGACGGTGGCCACTGGCGCGAGGTGCCCAAGCCCGGGAGAGGGAAGACGGTGGTGAGGGATTGGGGGAGGGGGCGGGGAGGCGTTTTCTGCCCTCGGGAGTGGTCCCCGGTGGCAGTGCCGGGACAGATGAGGCCAATAGGCATCCTGCCGAAACCCACCCGATGCCCTTCGGGCAGCGCGTCCACTGCCAGGAAAACCTCCAGCGCTGGGGGAAGCGGGCTTCCAAAATGTATACACCGAATGCCACCAGGAGGCCACGGGGACGCGACGGAAGGGGTGGCCGACGTGGGTGGAGCCTGCTGGGTGGGGACTGGGCCAGGAGAGAAGCTCTGCTATGCTGTCCTGGACAGTTGTTCCCTCCCGTCTGTCTGGCGAAAAGCCAAGAGACAGAAGAAGCTCCAGGAACAGGAGAGCGGCTCCCTTGCCCAAAGTCAGAGGCAAAACTTCCACCGCTAGGGGCCACTGTAGGATAGGAATAGTTCCTTCCTCACACTTGCTGGGGGGCAGAGGGCTGAGTTCTAAGGCAGGGGGAGGGGCAGGGCCCCTTGCAGAAGGGGCTGTGGGGGAAGGGACCCCTGGGCCAGATCTGGGGCTGCTGGGAGAGCCCCCTCTCCGTGCCATAGCTCACCTGACCCAGGCCAAGGGTCTGGGTTGGGCCAGGCTGCCAGCCAGACCCGTCTGAAGAGGGGTTTCCTTGCCCACCAAAGTCCCCGAGGCCTCCTCAAGCGGGGGCCTACCTAGGGCCGGCCGGCGTTGCCCTGCAGGTCTCTCCCACGGCCATGGTCACAGACATGCTGTCTCCCATCGCCGTCACCTCCACCTTGTGTCAGGGGAACCCCGGCCTTTCCCACCGGTGACCTGCGGGCTTCGGCCTGGGCTCCCGGCCAGGCCTGCAGAGGCCTGTCTCCCGGAGAGCACAGGCCCAGAGTCTTCCCTCTCCCTTGTCAAGGACCTCTCTTTCTCTGCGTTTCTTTGGTGGGACGAGAGGGGCCCCAGAGCACCCCGACGACTCTGAGCAATCAGCCTGCCCTTTCTCCTCTCGCCCACCTTTTTGGGACCGGACGAACGAACGAGCATTTCTCTCGGCTCTGGGGCCGGGGGACGCAAAACGAAACTGCTTACCTATTGGGTGGTGAGACACTTGCGTGGAAATCATTTCTGCTCACTTGAGGCAGGCACTGCGGTCAAGTGGGCTTACAGGTCCAGGGGTTCCATGGACCGGGTATATTCTAAGCGGCCATCGTGACCGTCCAAAGCGGACGTATGGGTTGTTTGGGCCTTGACTCGAGTCGTAACCGTCCGTTTTGGGGGGAAAAAAAGTGAGAACCCATCATCTTAAGCACACTTCCCTCTGCCAGAGCACGCCACGCAACCAGGTGATGTTCCTACTGATTGCCGTTCCAAGCTACCGTAGCGGCCAATGCCGCAGGGATACTGTCCAGATTTCCAAAGCGAAGCAGATAGCCCTTCTCGCCGAGGCGCAGCTGCCTGGTCGATCAAGCCCCAGGCCCTGGTGCTCCTGAGGGCTGCGGGGACACCCAGGACTACGCTGCTGATGGCAGGTGGCTCCGGGCCTCAGTGCCCTGCCAGTGGGCTCTACTGGGGAATCCGTGCTCTCGCACGCGGGGGAGGGGGGATTCGGTTGCAGGGGGGCCTCCCTACACATGCCTCTTCTTCTGTCACTTTGGCTGCGGCTGAGCCTGGCACTGGGTGCGTGCATGCTCAGGAGACAGGCTTCTGCGTGTCTCTGGACAGGCCCCGCGCCAGCTGGGACCTGAGCCCCAGCGCAGGTGCACCACCTGCGCTCAGGTTCCTTGGACCGGCCCAGGTCAGCTGAGAGGGAGGAGAACACGGTCCTCACCGCGGAGGGAAGCAAAAGTGCCGACACCTGCCAGCGGGAGAGCCGCATCCAGCAGCCCTGTGGGATCTAAGCCCCCTCTCGCCCCATCCGCTGCCTCCCTCCTCAGCCCCTCCTTTCGGGGCGCCCGGACGGCGCCCGGGGCAGGGGTGGGGGAGGGGCAGGGGCAAGCGCCAGGCCTCCCGCGCCGCCGTACGCCGCTCTCTGACGCCCGCAAAGCCGGGACCAAAGCGCAGGCGCCCCGGCCCGCTGGGCCGGCCACGCCCACCGCCGCCCTGGCGCGCAGGCGCCACTCACCCCGCCCCCGGCAGACTCGCCCCGACCCCGCCCCTCCTGGTTGCTCTGGAGACGGTGGCCACTGGCGCGAGGTGCCCAAGCCCGGGAGAGGGAAGACGGTGGTGAGGGATTGGGGGAGGGGGCGGGGAGGCGTTTTCTGCCCTCGGGAGTGGTCCCCGGTGGCAGTGCCGGGACAGATGAGGCCAATAGGCATCCTGCCGAAACCCACCCGATGCCCTTCGGGCAGCGCGTCCACTGCCAGGAAAACCTCCAGCGCTGGGGGAAGCGGGCTTCCAAAATGTATACACCGAATGCCACCAGGAGGCCACGGGGACGCGACGGAAGGGGTGGCCGACGTGGGTGGAGCCTGCTGGGTGGGGACTGGGCCAGGAGAGAAGCTCTGCTATGCTGTCCTGGACAGTTGTTCCCTCCCGTCTGTCTGGCGAAAAGCCAAGAGACAGAAGAAGCTCCAGGAACAAGAGAGCGGCTCCCTTGCCCAAAGTCAGAGGCAAAACTTCCACCGCTAGGGGCCACTGTAGGATAGGAATAGTTCCTTCCTCACACTTGCTGGGGGGCAGAGGGCTGAGTTCTAAGGCAGGGGGAGGGGCAGGGCCCCTTGCAGAAGGGGCTGTGGGGGAAGGGACCCCTGGGCCAGATCTGGGGCTGCTGGGAGAGCCCCCTCTCCGTGCCATAGCTCACCTGACCCAGGCCAAGGGTCTGGGTTGGGCCAGGCTGCCAGCCAGACCCGTCTGAAGAGGGGTTTCCTTGCCCACCAAAGTCCCCGAGGCCTCCTCAAGCGGGGGCCTACCTAGGGCCGGCCGGCGTTGCCCTGCAGGTCTCTCCCACGGCCATGGTCACAGACATGCTGTCTCCCATCGCCGTCACCTCCACCTTGTGTCAGGGGAACCCCGGCCTTTCCCACCGGTGACCTGCGGGCTTCGGCCTGGGCTCCCGGCCAGGCCTGCAGAGGCCTGTCTCCCGGAGAGCACAGGCCCAGAGTCTTCCCTCTCCCTTGTCAAGGACCTCTCTTTCTCTGCGTTTCTTTGGTGGGACGAGAGGGGCCCCAGAGCACCCCGACGACTCTGAGCAATCAGCCTGCCCTTTCTCCTCTCGCCCACCTTTTTGGGACCGGACGAACGAACGAGCATTTCTCTCGGCTCTGGGGCCGGGGGACGCAAAACGAAACTGCTTACCTATTGGGTGGTGAGACACTTGCGTGGAAATCATTTCTGCTCACTTGAGGCAGGCACTGCGGTCAAGTGGGCTTACAGGTCCAGGGGTTCCATGGACCGGGTATATTCTAAGCGGCCATCGTGACCGTCCAAAGCGGACGTATGGGTTGTTTGGGCCTTGACTCGAGTCGTAACCGTCCGTTTTGGGGGGAAAAAAAGTGAGAACCCATCATCTTAAGCACACTTCCCTCTGCCAGAGCACGCCACGCAACCAGGTGATGTTCCTACTGATTGCCGTTCCAAGCTACCGTAGCGGCCAATGCCGCAGGGATACTGTCCAGATTTCCAAAGCGAAGCAGATAGCCCTTCTCGCCGAGGTGCAGCTGCCTGGTCGATCAAGCCCCAGGCCCTGGTGCTCCTGAGGGCTGCGGGGACACCCAGGACTACGCTGCTGATGGCAGGTGGCTCCGGGCCTCAGTGCCCTGCCAGTGGGCTCTACTGGGGAATCCGTGCTCTCGCACGCGGGGGAGGGGGGATTCGGTTGCAGGGGGGCCTCCCTACACATGCCTCTTCTTCTGTCACTTTGGCTGCGGCTGAGCCTGGCACTGGGTGCGTGCATGCTCAGGAGACAGGCTTCTGCGTGTCTCTGGACAGGCCCCGCGCCAGCTGGGACCTGAGCCCCAGCGCAGGTGCACCACCTGCGCTCAGGTTCCTTGGACCGGCCCAGGTCAGCTGAGAGGGAGGAGAACACGGTCCTCACCGCGCAGGGAAGCAAAAGTGCCGACACCTGCCAGCGGGAGAGCCGCATCCAGCAGCCCTGTGGGATCTAAGCCCCCTCTCGCCCCATCCGCTGCCTCCCTCCTCAGCCCCTCCTTTCGGGGCACCCGGAGGGCGCCCGGGGCAGGGGTGGGGGAGGGGCAGGGGCAAGCGCCAGGCCTCCCGCGCCGCCGTACGCCGCTCTCTGACGCCCGCAAAGCCGGGACCAAAGCGCAGGCGCCCCGGCCCGCTGGGCCGGCCACGCCCACCGCCGCCCTGGCGCGCAGGCGCCACTCACCCCGCCCCCGGCAGACTCGCCCCGACCCCGCCCCTCCTGGTTGCTCTGGAGACGGTGGCCACTGGCGCGAGGTGCCCAAGCCCGGGAGAGGGAAGACGGTGGTGAGGGATTGGGGGAGGGGGCGGGGAGGCGTTTTCTGCCCTCGGGAGTGGTCCCCGGTGGCAGTGCCGGGACAGATGAGGCCAATAGGCATCCTGCCGAAACCCACCCGATGCCCTTCGGGCAGCGCGTCCACTGCCAGGAAAACCTCCAGCGCTGGGGGAAGCGGGCTTCCAAAATGTATACACCGAATGCCACCAGGAGGCCACGGGGACGCGACGGAAGGGGTGGCCGACGTGGGTGGAGCCTGCTGGGTGGGGACTGGGCCAGGAGAGAAGCTCTGCTATGCTGTCCTGGACAGTTGTTCCCTCCCGTCTGTCTGGCGAAAAGCCAAGAGACAGAAGAAGCTCCAGGAACAGGAGAGCGGCTCCCTTGCCCAAAGTCAGAGGCAAAACTTCCACCGCTAGGGGCCACTGTAGGATAGGAATAGTTCCTTCCTCACACTTGCTGGGGGGCAGAGGGCTGAGTTCTAAGGCAGGGGGAGGGGCAGGGCCCCTTGCAGAAGGGGCTGTGGGGGAAGGGACCCCTGGGCCAGATCTGGGGCTGCTGGGAGAGCCCCCTCTCCGTGCCATAGCTCACCTGACCCAGGCCAAGGGTCTGGGTTGGGCCAGGCTGCCAGCCAGACCCGTCTGAAGAGGGGTTTCCTTGCCCACCAAAGTCCCCGAGGCCTCCTCAAGCGGGGGCCTACCTAGGGCCGGCCGGCGTTGCCCTGCAGGTCTCTCCCACGGCCATGGTCACAGACATGCTGTCTCCCATCGCCGTCACCTCCACCTTGTGTCAGGGGAACCCCGGCCTTTCCCACCGGTGACCTGCGGGCTTCGGCCTGGGCTCCCGGCCAGGCCTGCAGAGGCCTGTCTCCCGGAGAGCACAGGCCCAGAGTCTTCCCTCTCCCTTGTCAAGGACCTCTCTTTCTCTGCGTTTCTTTGGTGGGACGAGAGGGGCCCCAGAGCACCCCGACGACTCTGAGCAATCAGCCTGCCCTTTCTCCTCTCGCCCACCTTTTTGGGACCGGACGAACGAACGAGCATTTCTCTCGGCTCTGGGGCCGGGGGACGCAAAACGAAACTGCTTACCTATTGGGTGGTGAGACACTTGCGTGGAAATCATTTCTGCTCACTTGAGGCAGGCACTGCGGTCAAGTGGGCTTACAGGTCCAGGGGTTCCATGGACCGGGTATATTCTAAGCGGCCATCGTGACCGTCCAAAGCGGACGTATGGGTTGTTTGGGCCTTGACTCGAGTCGTAACCGTCCGTTTTGGGGGGAAAAAAAGTGAGAACCCATCATCTTAAGCACACTTCCCTCTGCCAGAGCACGCCACGCAACCAGGTGATGTTCCTACTGATTGCCGTTCCAAGCTACCGTAGCGGCCAATGCCGCAGGGATACTGTCCAGATTTCCAAAGCGAAGCAGATAGCCCTTCTCGCCGAGGCGCAGCTGCCTGGTCGATCAAGCCCCAGGCCCTGGTGCTCCTGAGGGCTGCGGGGACACCCAGGACTACGCTGCTGATGGCAGGTGGCTCCGGGCCTCAGTGCCCTGCCAGTGGGCTCTACTGGGGAATCCGTGCTCTCGCACGCGGGGGAGGGGGGATTCGGTTGCAGGGGGGCCTCCCTACACATGCCTCTTCTTCTGTCACTTTGGCTGCGGCTGAGCCTGGCACTGGGTGCGTGCATGCTCAGGAGACAGGCTTCTGCGTGTCTCTGGACAGGCCCCGCGCCAGCTGGGACCTGAGCCCCAGCGCAGGTGCACCACCTGCGCTCAGGTTCCTTGGACCGGCCCAGGTCAGCTGAGAGGGAGGAGAACACGGTCCTCACCGCGGAGGGAAGCAAAAGTGCTGACACCTGCCAGCGGGAGAGCCGCATCCAGCAGCCCTGTGGGATCTAAGCCCCCTCTCGCCCCATCCGCTGCCTCCCTCCTCAGCCCCTCCTTTCGGGGCGCCCGGACGGCGCCCGGGGCAGGGGTGGGGGAGGGGCAGGGGCAAGCACCAGGCCTCCCGCGCCGCCTTACGCCGCTCTCTGACGCCCGCAAAGCCGGGACCAAAGCGCAGGCGCCCCGGCCCGCTGGGCCGGCCACGCCCACCGCCGCCCTGGCGCGCAGGCGCCACTCACCCCGCCCCCGGCAGACTCGCCCCGACCCCGCCCCTCCTGGTTGCTCTGGAGACGGTGGCCACTGGCCCGAGGTGCCCAGGCCGGGGAGAGGGAAGACGGTGGTGAGGGATTGGGGGAGGGGGCGGGGAGGCGTTTTCTGCACTCGGGAGTGGTCCCCAGTGGCAGTGCCGGGACAGATGAGGCCAATAGGCATCCTGCCGAAACCCACCCGATGCACTTCGGGCAGCGCGTCCACTGCCAGGAAAACCTCCAGCGCTGGGGGAAGCGGGCTTCCAAAATGTATACACCGAATGCCACCAGGAGGCCACGGGGACGCGACGGAAGGGGTGGCCGACGTGGGTGGAGCCTGCTGGGTGGGGACTGGGCCAGGAGAGAAGCTCTGCTATGCTGTCCTGGACAGTTGTTCCCTCCCGTCTGTCTGGTGAAAAGCCAAGAGACAGAAGAAGCTCCAGGAACAAGAGAGCGGCTCCGTTGCCCAAAGTCAGAGGCAAAACTTCCACCGCTAGGGGCCACTGTAGGATAGGAATAGTTCCTTCCTCACACTTGCTGGGGGGCAGAGGGCTGAGTTCTAAGGCAGGGGGAGGGGCAGGGCCCCTTGCAGAAGGGGCTGTGGGGGAAGGGACCCCTGGGCCAGATCTGGGGCTGCTGGGAGAGCCCCCTCTCCATGCCATAGCTCCCCTGACCCAGGCCAAGGGTCTGGGTTGGGCCAGGCTGCCAGACCCGTCTGAAGAGGGGTTTCCTTGCCCACCAAAGTCCCCGAGGCCTCCTCAAGCGGGGGCCTACCTAGGGCCGGCCGGCGTTGCCCTGCAGGTCTCTCCCACGGCCATGGTCACAGACATGCTGTCTCCCATCGCCGTCACCTCCACCTTGTGTCAGGGGAACCCCGGCCTTTCCCACCGGTCACCTGCGGGCTTCGGCCTGGGCTCCCGGCCAGGCCTGCAGAGTCCTGTCTCCCGGAGAGCACAGGCCCAGAGTCTTCCCTCTCCCTTGTCAAGGACCTCTCTTTCTCTGCGTTTCTTTGGTGGGACGAGAGGGGCCCCAGAGCACCCCGACGACTCTGAGCAATCAGCCTGCCCTTTCTCCTCTCGCCCACCTTTTTGGGACCGGACGAACGAACGAGCGTTTCTCTCGGCTCTGGGGCCGGGGGACGCAAAACGAAACTGCTTACCTATTGGGTGGTGAGACACTTGCGTGGAAATCATTTCTGCTCACTTGAGGCAGGCACTGCGGTCAAGTGGGCTTACAGGTCCAGGTGTTCCATGGACCGGGTATATTCTAAGCGGCCATCGTGACCGTCCAAAGCGGACGTATGGGTTGTTTGGGCCTTGGCTCGAGTCGTAACCATCCGTTTTGGGGGGAAAAAAAGTGAGAACCCATCATCTTAAGCACACTTCCCTCTGCCAGAGCACGCCACGCAACCAGGTGATGTTCCTACTGATTGCCGTTCCAAGCTACCATAGCGGCCAATGCCGCAGGGATACTGTCCAGATTTCCAAACCGAAGCAGATAGCCCTTCTCGCCGAGGCGCAGCTGCCTGGTCGATCAAGCCCCAGACCCTGGTGCTCCTGAGGGCTGCGGGGACACCCAGGACTACGCTGCTGATGGCAGGTGGCTCCGGGCCTCAGTGCCCTGCCAGTGGGCTCTACTGGGGAATCCGTGCTCTCGCACGTGGGGGAGGGGGGATTCGGTTGCAGGGGGGCCTCCCTACACATGCCTCTTCTTCTGTCACTTTGGCTGCGGCTGAGCCTGGCACTGGGTGCGTGCATGCTCAGGAGACAGGCTTCTGCGTGTCTCTGGACAGGCCCCGTGCCAGCTGGGACCTGAGCCCCAGCGCAGGTGCACCACCTGCGCTCAGGTTCCTTGGACCGGCCCAGGTCAGCTGAGAGGGAGGAGAACATGGTCCTCACCGCGGAGGGAAGCAAAAGTGCCGACACCTGCCAGCGGGAGAGCCGCATCCAGCAGCCCTGTGGGATCTAAGCCCCCTCTCGCCCCATCCGCTGCCTCCCTCCTCAGCCCCTCCTTTCGGGGCGCCCAGACGGCGCCCGGGGTAGGGGTGGGGGAGGGGCAGGGGCAAGCGCCAGGCCTCCCGCGCCGCCGTACTCCGCTCTCTGACGCCCGCAAAGCCGGGACCAAAGCGCAGGCGCCCCGGCACGCTGGGCCGGCCACGCCCACCGCCGCCCTGGCGCGCAGGCGCCACTCACCCCGCCCCCGGCAGACTCGCCCCGACCCCGCCCTTCCTGGTTGCTCTGGAGACGGTGGCCACTGGCCCGAGGTGCCCAGGCCGGGGAGAGGGAAGACGGTGGTGAGGGATTGGGGGAGGGGGCGGGGAGGCGTTTTCTGCACTCGGGAGTGGTCCCCAGTGGCAGTGCCGGGACAGATGAGGCCAATAGGCATCCTGCCGAAACCCACCCGATGCACTTCGGGCAGCGCGTCCACTGCCAGGAAAACCTCCAGCGCTGGGGGAAGCGGGCTTCCAAAATGTATACACCGAATGCCACCAGGAGGCCACGGGGACGCGACGGAAGGGGTGGCCGACGTGGGTGGAGCCTGCTGGGTGGGGACTGGGCCAGGAGAGAAGCTCTGCTATGCTGTCCTGGACAGTTGTTCCCTCCCGTCTGTCTGGTGAAAAGCCAAGAGACAGAAGAAGCTCCAGGAACAAGAGAGCGGCTCCGTTGCCCAAAGTCAGAGGCAAAACTTCCACCGCTAGGGGCCACTGTAGGATAGGAATAGTTCCTTCCTCACACTTGCTGGGGGGCAGAGGGCTGAGTTCTAAGGCAGGGGGAGGGGCAGGGCCCCTTGCAGAAGGGGCTGTGGGGGAAGGGACCCCTGGGCCAGATCTGGGGCTGCTGGGAGAGCCCCCTCTCCATGCCATAGCTCCCCTGACCCAGGCCAAGGGTCTGGGTTGGGCCAGGCTGCCAGACCCGTCTGAAGAGGGGTTTCCTTGCCCACCAAAGTCCCCGAGGCCTCCTCAAGCGGGGGCCTACCTAGGGCCGGCCGGCGTTGCCCTGCAGGTCTCTCCCACGGCCATGGTCACAGACATGCTGTCTCCCATCGCCGTCACCTCCACCTTGTGTCAGGGGAACCCCGGCCTTTCCCACCGGTCACCTGCGGGCTTCGGCCTGGGCTCCCGGCCAGGCCTGCAGAGGCCTGTCTCCCGGAGAGCACAGGCCCAGAGTCTTCCCTCTCCCTTGTCAAGGACCTCTCTTTCTCTGCGTTTCTTTGGTGGGACGAGAGGGGCCCCAGAGCACCCCGACGACTCTGAGCAATCAGCCTGCCCTTTCTCCTCTCGCCCACCTTTTTGGCACCGGACGAACGAACGAGCATTTCTCTCGGCTCTGGGGCCGGGGGACGCAAAACGAAACTGCTTACCTATTGGGTGGTGAGACACTTGCGTGGAAATCATTTCTGCTCACTTGAGGCAGGCACTGCGGTCAAGTGGGCTTACAGGTCCAGGTGTTCCATGGACCGGGTATATTCTAAGCGGCCATCGTGACCGTCCAAAGCGGACGTATGGGTTGTTTGGGCCTTGGCTCGAGTCGTAACCACCCGTTTTGGGGGGAAAAAAAGTGAGAACCCATCATCTTAAGCACACTTCCCACTGCCAGAGCACGCCACGCAACCAGGTGATGTTCCTACTGATTGCCGTTCCAAGCTACCATAGCGGCCAATGCCGCAGGGATACTGTCCAGATTTCCAAACCGAAGCAGATAGCCCTTCTCGCCGAGGCGCAGCTGCCTGGTCGATCAAGCCCCAGGCCCTGGTGCTCCTGAGGGCTGCGGGGACACCCAGGACTACGCTGCTGATGGCAGGTGGCTCCGGGCCTCAGTGCCCTGCCAGTGGGCTCTACTGGGGAATCCGTGCTCTCGCACGCGGGGGAGGGGGGATTCGGTTGCAGGGGTCCTCCCTACACATGCCTCTTCTTCTGTCACTTTGGCTGTGGCTGAGCCTGGCACTGGGTGCGTGCATGCTCAGGAGACAGGCTTCTGCGTGTCTCTGGACAGGCCCCGTGCCAGCTGGGACCTGAGCCCCAGCGCAGGTGCACCACCTGCGCTCAGGTTCCTTGGACCGGCCCAGGTCAGCTGAGAGGGAGGAGAACATGGTCCTCACCGCGGAGGGAAGCAAAAGTGCCGACACCTGCCAGCGGGAGAGCCGCATCCAGCAGCCCTGTGGGATCTAAGCCCCCTCTCGCCCCATCCGCTGCCTCCCTCCTCAGCCCCTCCTTTCGGGGCGCCCAGACGGCGCCCGGGGTAGGGGTGGGGGAGGGGCAGGGGCAAGCGCCAGGCCTCCCGCGCCGCCGTACTCCGCTCTCTGACGCCCGCAAAGCCGGGACCAAAGCGCAGGCGCCCCGGCCCGCTGGGCCGGCCACGCCCACCGCCGCCCTGGCGCGCAGGCGCCACTCACCCCGCCCCCGGCAGACTCGCCCCGACCCCGCCCCTCCTGGTTGCTCTGGAGACGGTGGCCACTGGCGCGAGGTGCCCAGGCCGGGGAGAGGGAAGACGGTGGTGAGGGATTGGGGGAGGGGGTGGGGAGGCGTTTTCTGCACTCGGGAGTGGTCCCCAGTGGCAGTGCCGGGACAGATGAGGCCAATAGGCATCCTGCCGAAACCCACCCGATGCACTTCGGGCAGCGCGTCCACTGCCAGGAAAACCTCCAGCGCTGGGGGAAGCGGGCTTCCAAAATGTATACACCGAATGCCACCAGGAGGCCACGGGGACGCGACGGAAGGGGTGGCCGACGTGGGTGGAGCCTGCTGGGTGGGGACTGGGCCAGGAGAGAAGCTCTGCTATGCTGTCCTGGACAGTTGTTCCCTCCCGTCTGTCTGGTGAAAAGCCAAGAGACAGAAGAAGCTCCAGGAACAAGAGAGCGGCTCCGTTGCCCAAAGTCAGAGGCAAAACTTCCACCGCTAGGGGCCACTGTAGGATAGGAATAGTTCCTTCCTCACACTTGCTGGGGGGCAGAGGGCTGAGTTCTAAGGCAGGGGGAGGGGCAGGGCCCCTTGCAGAAGGGGCTGTGGGGGAAGGGACCCCTGGGCCAGATCTGGGGCTGCTGGGAGAGCCCCCTCTCCATGCCATAGCTCCCCTGACCCAGGCCAAGGGTCTGGGTTGGGCCAGGCTGCCAGACCCGTCTGAAGAGGGGTTTCCTTGCCCACCAAAGTCCCCGAGGCCTCCTCAAGCGGGGGCCTACCTAGGGCCGGCCGGCGTTGCCCTGCAGGTCTCTCCCACGGCCATGGTCACAGACATGCTGTCTCCCATCGCCGTCACCTCCACCTTGTGTCAGGGGAACCCCGGCCTTTCCCACCGGTGACCTGCGGGCTTCGGCCTGGGCTCCCGGCCAGGCCTGCAGAGGCCTGTCTCCCAGAGAGCACAGGCCCAGAGTCTTCCCTCTCCCTTGTCAAGGACCTCTCTTTCTCTGCGTGGAACGAGTGGGGCCCCAGAGCACCCCGACGACTCTGAGCAATCAGCCTGCCCTTTCTCCTCTCGCCCACCTTTTTGGGACCGTACGAAAGAACGAGCATTTCTCTCGGCTCTGGGGGCGGGGGACGCAAAACGAAACTGCTTACCTATTGGGTGGTGAGACACTTGCGTGGAAATCATTTCTGCTCACTTGAGGCAGGCACTGCGGTCAAGTGGGCTTACAGGTCCAGGTGTTCCATGGACCGGATATATTCTAAGCGGCCATCGTGACCGTCCAAAGCGGACGTATGGGTTGTTTGGGCCTTGGCTCGTGTCGTAACCATCCGTTTTGGGGGGAAAAAAAGTGAGAACCCATCATCTGAAGCACACTTCCCTCTGCCAGAGCACGCCACGCAACCAGGTGATGTTCCTACTGATTGCCGTTCCAAGCTACCATAGCGGCCAATGCCACAGGGATACTGTCCAGATTTCCAAACCGAAGCAGATAGCCCTTCTCGCCGAGGCGCAGCTGCCTGGTCGATCAAGCCCCAGGCCCTGGTGCTCCTGAGGGCTGCGGGGACACCCAGGACTACGCTGCTGATGGCAGGTGGCTCCGGGCCTCAGTGCCCTGCCAGTGGGCTCTACTGGGGAATCCGTGCTCTCGCACGCGGGGGAGGGGGGATTCGGTTGCAGGGGGGCCTCCCTACACATGCCTCTTCTTCTGTCACTTTGGCTGCGGCTGAGCCTGGCACTGGGTGCGTGCATGCTCAGGAGACAGGCTTCTGCGTGTCTCTGGACAGGCCCCGTGCCAGCTGGGACCTGAGCCCCAGCGCAGGTGCACCACCTGCGCTCAGGTTCCTTGGACCAGCCCAGGTCAGCTGAGAGGGAGGAGAACATGGTCCTCACCGCGGAGGGAAGCAAAAGTGCCAACACCTGCCAGCGGGAGAGCCGCATCCAGCAGCCCTGTGGGATCTAAGCCCCCTCTCGCCCCATCCGCTGCCTCCCTCCTCAGCCCCTCCTTTCGGGGCGCCCAGACGGCGCCCGGGGTAGGGGTGGGGGAGGGGCAGGGGCAAGCGCCAGGCCTCCCGCGCCGCCGTACTCCGCTCTCTGACGCCCGCAAAGCCGGGACCAAAGCGCAGGCGCCCCGGCCCGCTGGGCCGGCCACGCCCACCGCCGCCCTGGCGCGCAGGCGCCACTCACCCCGCCCCCGGCAGACTCGCCCCGACCCCGCCCCTCCTGGTTGCTCTGGAGACGGTGGCCACTGGCCCGAGGTGCCCAGGCCGGGGAGAGGGAAGACGGTGGCGAGGGATTGGGGGAGTGGGCGGGGAGGCGTTTTCTGCACTCGGGAGTGGTCCCCAGTGGCAGTGCCGGGACAGATGAGGCCAATAGGCATCCTGCCGAAACCCACCCGATGCACTTCGGGCAGCGCGTCCACTGCCAGGAAAACCTCCAGCGCTGGGGGAAGCGGGCTTCCAAAATGTATACACCGAATGCCACCAGGAGGCCACGGGGACGCGACGGAAGGGGTGGCCGACGTGGGTGGAGCCTGCTGGGTGGGGACTGGGCCAGGAGAGAAGCTCTGCTATGCTGTCCTGGACAGTTGTTCCCTCCCGTCTGTCTGGTGAAAAGCCAAGAGACAGAAGAAGCTCCAGGAACAAGAGAGCGGCTCCGTTGCCCAAAGTCAGAGGCAAAACTTCCACCGCTAGGGGCCACTGTAGGATAGGAATAGTTCCTTCCTCACACTTGCTGGGGGGCAGAGGGCTGAGTTCTAAGGCAGGGGGAGGGGCAGGGCCCCCTGCAGAGGGGGCTGTGGGGGAAGGGACCCCTGGGCCAGATCTGGGGCTGCTGGGAGAGCCCCCTCTCCATGCCATAGCTCCCCTGACCCAGGCCAAGGGTCTGGGTTGGGCCAGGCTGCCAGACCCGTCTGAAGAGGGGTTTCCTTGCCCACCAAAGTCCCCGAGGCCTCCTCAAGCGGGGGCCTACCTAGGGCCGGCCGGCGTTGCCCTGCAGGTCTCTCCCACGGCCATGGTCACAGACATGCTGTCTCCCATCGCCGTCACCTCCACCTTGTGTCAGGGGAACCCCGGCCTTTCCCACCGGTCACCTGCGGGCTTCGGCCTGGGCTCCCGGCCAGGCCTGCAGAGGCCTGTCTCCCGGAGAGCACAGGCCCAGAGTCTTCCCTCTCCCTTGTCAAGGACCTCTCTTTCTCTGCGTTTCTTTGGTGGGACGAGAGGGGCCCCAGAGCACCCCGACGACTCTGAGCAATCAGCCTGCCCTTTCTCCTCTCGCCCACCTTTTTGGGACCGGACGAACGAACGAGCATTTCTCTCGGCTCTGGGGCCGGGGGACGCAAAACGAAACTGCTTACCTATTGGGTGGTGAGACACTTGCGTGGAAATCATTTCTGCTCACTTGAGGCAGGCACTGCGGTCAAGTGGGCTTACAGGTCCAGGTGTTCCATGGACCGGGTATATTCTAAGCGGCCATCGTGACCGTCCAAAGCGGACGTATGGGTTGTTTGGGCCTTGGCTCGAGTCGTAACCATCCGTTTTGGGGGGAAAAAAAGTGAGAACCCATCATCTTAAGCACACTTCCCTCTGCCAGAGCACGCCACGCAACCAGGTGATGTTCCTACTGATTGCCGTTCCAAGCTACCATAGCGGCCAATGCCGCAGGGATACTGTCCAGATTTCCAAACCGAAGCAGATAGCCCTTCTCGCTGAGGCGCAGCTGCCTGGTCGATCAAGCCCCAGGCCCTGGTGCTCCTGAGGGCTGCGGGGACACCCAGGACTACGCTGCTGATGGCAGGTGGCTCCGGGCCTCAGTGCCCTGCCAGTGGGCTCTACTGGGGAATCCGTGCTCTCGCACGCGGGGGAGGGGGGATTCGGTTGCAGGGGGGCCTCCCTACACATGCCTCTTCTTCTGTCACTTTGGCTGCGGCTGAGCCTGGCACTGGGTGCGTGCATGCTCAGGAGACAGGCTTCTGCGTGTCTCTGCACAGGCCCCGTGCCAGCTGGGACCTGAGCCCCAGCGCAGGTGCACCACCTGCGCTCAGGTTCCTTGGACCGGCCCAGGTCAGCTGAGAGGGAGGAGAACATGGTCCTCACCGCGGAGGGAAGCAAAAGTGCCGACACCTGCCAGCGGGAGAGCCGCATCCAGCAGCCCTGTGGGATCTAAGCCCCCTCTCGCCCCATCCGCTGCCTCCCTCCTCAGCCCCTCCTTTCGGGGCGCCCAGACGGCGCCCGGGGTAGGGGTGGGGGAGGGGCAGGGGCAAGCGCCAGGCCTCCCGCGCCGCCGTACTCCGCTCTCTGACGCCCGCAAAGCCGGGACCAAAGCGCAGGCGCCCCGGCCCGCTGGGCCGGCCACGCCCACCGCCGCCCTGGCGCGCAGGCGCCACTCACCCCGCCCCCGGCAGACTCGCCCCGACCCCGCCCCTCCTGGTTGCTCTGGAGACGGTGGCCACTGGCCCGAGGTACCCAGGCCGGGGAGAGGGAAGACGGGGTGAGGGATTGGGGGAGGGGGCGGGGAGGCGTTTTCTGCACTCGGGAGTGGTCCCCAGTGGCAGTGCCGGGACAGATGAGGCCAATAGGCATCCTGCCGAAACCCACCCGATGCACTTCGGGCAGCGCGTCCACTGCCAGGAAAACCTCCAGCGCTGGGGGAAGCGGGCTTCCAAAATGTATACACCGAATGCCACCAGGAGGCCACGGGGACGCGACGGAAGGGGTGGCCGACGTGGGTGGAGCCTGCTGGGTGGGGACTGGGCCAGGAGAGAAGCTCTGCTATGCTGTCCTGGACAGTTGTTCCCTCCCGTCTGTCTGGTGAAAAGCCAAGAGACAGAAGAAGCTCCAGGAACAAGAGAGCGGCTCCGTTGCCCAAAGTCAGAGGCAAAACTTCCACCGCTAGGGGCCACTGTAGGATAGGAATAGTTCCTTCCTCACACTTGCTGGGGGGCAGAGGGCTGAGTTCTAAGGCAGGGGAAGGGGCAGGGCCCCCTGCAGAAGGGGCTGTGGGGGAAGGGACCCCTGGGCCAGATCTGGGGCTGCTGGGAGAGCCCCCTCTCCATGCCATAGCTCCCCTGACCCAGGCCAAGGGTCTGGGTTGGGCCAGGCTGCCAGACCCGTCTGAAGAGGGGTTTCCTTGCCCACCAAAGTCCCCGAGGCCTCCTCAAGCGGGGGCCTACCTAGGGCCGGCCGGCGTTGCCCTGCAGGTCTCTCCCACGGCCATGGTCACAGACATGCTGTCTCCCATCGCCGTCACCTCCACCTTGTGTCAGGGGAACCCCGGCCTTTCCCACCGGTCACCTGCGGGCTTCGGCCTGGGCTCCCGGCCAGGCCTGCAGAGGCCTGTCTCCCGGAGAGCACAGGCCCAGAGTCTTCCCTCTCCCTTGTCAAGGACCTCTCTTTCTCTGCGTTTCTTTGGTGGGACGAGAGGGGCCCCAGAGCACCCCGACGACTCTGAGCAATCAGCCTGCCCTTTCTCCTCTCGCCCACCTTTTTGGCACCGGACGAACGAACGAGCGTTTCTCTCGGCTCTGGGGCCGGGGGACGCAAAACGAAACTGCTTACCTATTGGGTGGTGAGACACTTGCGTGGAAATCATTTCTGCTCACTTGAGGCAGGCACTGCGGTCAAGTGGGCTTACAGGTCCAGGTGTTCCATGGACCGGGTATATTCTAAGCGGCCATCGTGACCGTCCAAAGCGGACGTATGGGTTGTTTGGGCCTTGGCTCGAGTCGTAACCATCCGTTTTGGGGGGAAAAAAAGTGAGAACCCATCATCTTAAGCACACTTCCCTCTGCCAGAGCACGCCACGCAACCAGGTGATGTTCCTACTGATTGCCGTTCCAAGCTACCATAGCGGCCAATGCCGCAGGGATACTGTCCAGATTTCCAAACCGAAGCAGATAGCCCTTCTCGCCGAGGCGCAGCTGCCTGGTCGATCAAGCCCCAGGCCCTGGTGCTCCTGAGGGCTGCGGGGACACCCAGGACTACGCTGCTGATGGCAGGTGGCTCCGGGCCTCAGTGCCCTGCCAGTGGGCTCTACTGGGGAATCCGTGCTCTCGCACGCGGGGGAGGGGGGATTCGGTTGCAGGGGGGCCTCCCTACACATGCCTCTTCTTCTGTCACTTTGGCTGTGGCTGAGCCTGGCACTGGGTGCGTGCATGCTCAGGAGACAGGCTTCTGCGTGTCTCTGGACAGGCCCCGCGCCAGCTGGGACCTGAGCCCCAGCGCAGGTGCACCACCTGCGCTCAGGTTCCTTGGACCGGCCCAGGTCAGCTGAGAGGGAGGAGAACACGGTCCTCACCGCGGAGGGAAGCAAAAGTGCCGACACCTGCCAGCGGGAGAGCCGCATCCAGCAGCCCTGTGGGATCTAAGCCCCCTCTCGCCCCATCCGCTGCCTCCCTCCTCAGCCCCTCCTTTCGGGGCGCCCGGACGGCGCCCGGGGCAGGGGTGGGGGAGGGGCAGGGGCAAGCGCCAGGCCTCCCGCGCCGCCGTACGCCGCTCTCTGACGCCCGCAAAGCCGGGACCAAAGCGCAGGCGCCCCGGCCCGCTGGGCCGGCCACGCCCACCGCCGCCCTGGCGCGCAGGCGCCACTCACCCCGCCCCCGGCAGACTCGCCCCGACCCCGCCCCTCCTGGTTGCTCTGGAGACGGTGGCCACTGGCGCGAGGTGCCCAAGCCCGGGAGAGGGAAGACGGTGGTGAGGGATTGGGGGAGGGGGCGGGGAGGCGTTTTCTGCCCTCGGGAGTGGTCCCCGGTGGCAGTGCCGGGACAGATGAGGCCAATAGGCATCCTGCCGAAACCCACCCGATGCCCTTCGGGCAGCGCGTCCACTGCCAGGAAAACCTCCAGCGCTGGGGGAAGCGGGCTTCCAAAATGTATACACCGAATGCCACCAGGAGGCCACGGGGACGCGACGGAAGGGGTGGCCGACGTGGGTGGAGCCTGCTGGGTGGGGACTGGGCCAGGAGAGAAGCTCTGCTATGCTGTCCTGGACAGTTGTTCCCTCCCGTCTGTCTGGTGAAAAGCCAAGAGACAGAAGAAGCTCCAGGAACAAGAGAGCGGCTCCGTTGCCCAAAGTCAGAGGCAAAACTTCCACCGCTAGGGGCCACTGTAGGATAGGAATAGTTCCTTCCTCACACTTGCTGGGGGGCAGAGGGCTGAGTTCTAAGGCAGGGGGAGGGGCAGGGCCCCTTGCAGAAGGGGCTGTGGGGGAAGGGACCCCTGGGCCAGATCTGGGGCTGCTGGGAGAGCCCCCTCTCCATGCCATAGCTCCCCTGACCCAGGCCAAGGGTCTGGGTTGGGCCAGGCTGCCAGACCCGTCTGAAGAGGGGTTTCCTTGCCCACCAAAGTCCCCGAGGCCTCCTCAAGCGGGGGCCTACCTAGGGCCGGCCGGCGTTGCCCTGCAGGTCTCTCCCACGGCCATGGTCACAGACATGCTGTCTCCCATCGCCGTCACCTCCACCTTGTGTCAGGGGAACCCCGGCCTTTCCCACCGGTGACCTGCGGGCTTCGGCCTGGGCTCCCGGCCAGGCCTGCAGAGGCCTGTCTCCCGGAGAGCACAGGCCCAGAGTCTTCCCTCTCCCTTGTCAAGGACCTCTCTTTCTCTGCGTTTCTTTGGTGGGACGAGAGGGGCCCCAGAGCACCCCGACGACTCTGAGCAATCAGCCTGCCCTTTCTCCTCTCGCCCACCTTTTTGGCACCGGACGAACGAACGAGCATTTCTCTCGGCTCTGGGGCCGGGGGACGCAAAACGAAACTGCTTACCTATTGGGTGGTGAGACACTTGCGTGGAAATCATTTCTGCTCACTTGAGGCAGGCACTGCGGTCAAGTGGGCTTACAGGTCCAGGTGTTCCATGGACCGGGTATATTCTAAGCGGCCATCGTGACCGTCCAAAGCGGACGTATGGGTTGTTTGGGCCTTGGCTCGAGTCGTAACCATCCGTTTTGGGGGGAAAAAAAGTGAGAACCCATCATCTTAAGCACACTTCCCTCTGCCAGAGCACGCCACGCAACCAGGTGATGTTCCTACTGATTGCCGTTCCAAGCTACCATAGCGGCCAATGCCGCCGGGATACTGTCCAGATTTCCAAACCGAAGCAGATAGCCCTTCTCGCCGAGGCGCAGCTGCCTGGTCGATCAAGCCCCAGGCCCTGGTGCTCCTGAGGGCTGCGGGGACACCCAGGACTACGCTGCTGATGGCAGGTGGCTCCGGGCCTCAGTGCCCTGCCAGTGGGCTCTACTGGGGAATCCGTGCTCTCGCACGCGGGGGAGGGGGGATTCGGTTGCAGGGGGGCCTCCCTACACATGCCTCTTCTTCTGTCACTTTGGCTGCGGCTGAGCCTGGCACTGGGTGCGTGCATGCTCAGGAGACAGGCTTCTGCGTGTCTCTGGACAGGCCCCGTGCCAGCTGGGACCTGAGCCCCAGCGCAGGTGCACCACCTGCGCTCAGGTTCCTTGGACCGGCCCAGGTCAGCTGAGAGGGAGGAGAACATGGTCCTCACCGCGGAGGGAAGCAAAAGTGCCGACACCTGCCAGCGGGAGAGCCGCATCCAGCAGCCCTGTGGGATCTAAGCCCCCTCTCGCCCCATCCGCTGCCTCCCTCCTCAGCCCCTCCTTTCGGGGCGCCCAGACGGCGCCCGGGGTAGGGGTGGGGGAGGGGCAGGGGCAAGCGCCAGGCCTCCCGCGCCGCCGTACTCCGCTCTCTGACGCCCGCAAAGCCGGGACCAAAGCGCAGGCGCCCCGGCCCGCTGGGCCGGCCACGCCCACCGCCGCCCTGGCGCGCAGGCGCCACTCACCCCGCCCCCGGCAGACTCGCCCCGACCCCGCCCCTCCTGGTTGCTCTGGAGACGGTGGCCACTGGCGCGAGGTGCCCGGCCGGGGAGAGGGAAGACGGTGGTGAGGGATTGGGGGAGGGGGCGGGGAGGCGTTTTCTGCACTCGGGAGTGGTCCCCAGTGGCAGTGCCGGGACAGATGAGGCCAATAGGCATCCTGCCGAAACCCACCCGATGCACTTCGGGCAGCGCGTCCACTGCCAGGAAAACCTCCAGCGCTGGGGGAAGCGGGCTTCCAAAATGTATACACCGAATGCCACCAGGAGGCCACGGGGACGCGACGGAAGGGGTGGCCGACGTGGGTGGAGCCTGCTGGGTGAGGACTGGGCCAGGAGAGAAGCTCTGCTATGCTGTCCTGGACAGTTGTTCCCTCCCGTCTGTCTGGTGAAAAGCCAAGAGACAGAAGAAGCTCCAGGAACAAGAGAGCGGCTCCGTAGCCCAAAGTCAGAGGCAAAACTTCCACCGCTAGGGGCCACTGTAGGATAGGAATAGTTCCTTCCTCACACTTGCTGGGGGGCAGAGGGCTGAGTTCTAAGGCAGGGGGAGGGGCAGGGCCCCTTGCAGAAGGGGCTGTGGGGGAAGGGACCCCTGGGCCAGATCTGGGGCTGCTGGGAGAGCCCCCTCTCCATGCCATAGCTCCCCTGACCCAGGCCAAGGGTCTGGGTTGGGCCAGGCTGCCAGACCCATCTGAAGAGGGATTTCCTTGCCCACCAAAGTCCCCGAGGCCTCCTCAAGCGGGGGCCTACCTAGGGCCGGCCGGCGTTGCCCTGCAGGTCTCTCCCACGGCCATGGTCACAGACATGCTGTCTCCCATCGCCGTCACCTCCGCCTTGTGTCAGGGGAACCCCGCCCTTTCCCACCGGTGACCTGCGGTTTTCGGCCTGGGCTCCCGGCCAGGCCTGCAGAGGCCTGTCTCCCAGAGAGCACAGGCCCAGAGTCTTCCCTCTCCCTTGTCAAGGACCTCTCTTTCTCTGCGTGGGACGAGTGGGGCCCCAGAGCACCCCGACGACTCTGAGCAATCAGCCTGCCCTTTCTCCTCTCGCCCACCTTTTTGGCACCGGACGAACGAACGAGCATTTCTCTCGGCTCTGGGGCCGGGGGACGCAAAACGAAACTGCTTACCTATTGGGTGGTGAGACACTTGCGTGGAAATCATTTCTGCTCACTTGAGGCAGGCACTGCGGTCAAGTGGGCTTACAGGTCCAGGTGTTCCATGGACCGGGTATATTCTAAGCGGCCATCGTGACCGTCCAAAGCGGACGTATGGGTTGTTTGGGCCTTGGCTCGAGTCGTAACCATCCGTTTTGGGGGGAAAAAAAGTGAGAACCCATCATCTTAAGCACACTTCCCTCTGCCAGAGCACGCCACGCAACCAGGTGATGTTCCTACTGATTGCCGTTCCAAGCTACCATAGCGGCCAATGCCGCAGGGATACTGTCCAGATTTCCAAACCGAAGCAGATAGCCCTTCTCGCCGAGGCGCAGCTGCCTGGTCGATCAAGCCCCAGGCCCTGGTGCTCCTGAGGGCTGCGGGGACACCCAGGACTACGCTGCTGATGGCAGGTGGCTCCGGGCCTCAGTGCCCTGCCAGTGGGCTCTACTGGGGAATCCGTGCTCTCGCACGCGGGGGAGGGGGGATTCGGTTGCAGGGGGGCCTCCCTACACATGCCTCTTCTTCTGTCACTTTGGCTGCAGCTGAGCCTGGCACTGGGTGCGTGCATGCTCAGGAGACAGGCTTCTGCGTGTCTCTGGACAGGCCCCGTGCCAGCTGGGACCTGAGCCCCAGCGCAGGTGCACCACCTGCGCTCAGGTTCCTTGGACCGGCCCAGGTCAGCTGAGAGGGAGGAGAACATGGTCCTCACCGCGGAGGGAAGCAAAAGTGCCGACACCTGCCAGCGGGAGAGCCGCATCCAGCAGCCCTGTGGGATCTAAGCCCCCTCTCGCCCCATCCGCTGCCTCCCTCCTCAGCCCCTCCTTTCGGGGCGCCCAGACGGCGCCCGGGGTAGGGGTGGGGGAGGGGCAGGGGCAAGCGCCAGGCCTCCCGCGCCGCCGTACTCCGCTCTCTGACGCCCGCAAAGCCGGGACCAAAGCGCAGGCGCCCCGGCCCGCTGGGCCGGCCACGCCCACCGCCGCCCTGGCGCGCAGGCGCCACTCACCCCGCCCCCGGCAGACTCGCCCCGACCCCGCCCCTCCTGGTTGCTCTGGAGACGGTGGCCACTGGCCCGAGGTGCCCAGGCCGGGGAGAGGGAAGACGGTGGTGAGGGATTGGGGGAGGGGGCGGGGAGGCGTTTTCTGCACTCGGGAGTGGTCCCCAGTGGCAGTGCCGGGACAGATGAGGCCAATAGGCATCCTGCCGAAACCCACCCGATGCACTTCGGGCAGCGTGTCCACTGCCAGGAAAACCTCCAGCGCTGGGGGAAGCGGGCTTCCAAAATGTATACACCGAATGCCACCAGGAGGCCACGGGGACGCGACGGAAGGGGTGGCCGACGTTGGTGGAGCCTGCTGGGTGGGGACTGGGCCAGGAGAGAAGCTCTGCTATGCTGTCCTGGACAGTTGTTCCCTCCCGTCTGTCTGGTGAAAAGCCAAGAGACAGAAGAAGCTCCAGGAACAAGAGAGCGGCTCCGTTGCCCAAAGTCAGAGGCAAAACTTCCACCGCTAGGGGCCACTGTAGGATAGGAATAGTTCCTTCCTCACACTTGCTGGGGGGCAGAGGGCTGAGTTCTAAGGCAGGGGGAGGGGCAGGGCCCCTTGCAGAAGGGGCTGTGGGGGAAGGGACCCCTGGGCCAGATCTGGGGCTGCTGGGAGAGCCCCCTCTCCATGCCATAGCTCCCCTGACCCAGGCCAAGGGTCTGGGTTGGGCCAGGCTGCCAGACCCGTCTGAAGAGGGGTTTCCTTGCCCACCAAAGTCCCCGAGGCCTCCTCAAGCGGGGGCCTACCTAGGGCCGGCCGGCGTTGCCCTGCAGGTCTCTCCCACGGCCATGGTCACAGACATGCTGTCTCCCATCGCCGTCACCTCCACCTTGTGTCAGGGGAACCCCGGCCTTTCCCACCGGTGACCTGCGGGCTTCGGCCTGGGCTCCCGGCCAGGCCTGCAGAGGCCTGTCTCCCGGAGAGCACAGGCCCAGAGTCTTCCCTCTCCCTTGTCAAGGACCTCTCTTTCTCTGCGTTTCTTTGGTGGGACGAGAGGGGCCCCAGAGCACCCCGACGACTCTGAGCAATCAGCCTGCCCTTTCTCCTCTCGCCCACCTTTTTGGCACCGGACGAACGAACGAGCATTTCTCTCGGCTCTGGGGCCGGGGGACGCAAAACGAAACTGCTTACCTATTGGGTGGTGAGACACTTGCGTGGAAATCATTTCTGCTCACTTGAGGCAGGCACTGCGGTCAAGTGGGCTTACAGGTCCAGGTGTTCCATGGACCGGGTATATTCTAAGCGGCCATCGTGACCGTCCAAAGCGGACGTATGGGTTGTTTGGGCCTTGGCTCGAGTCGTAACCATCCGTTTTGGAGGGAAAAAAAGTGAGAACCCATCATCTTAAGCACACTTCCCTCTGCCAGAGCACGCCACGCAACCAGGTGATGTTCCTACTGATTGCCGTTCCAAGCTACCATAGCGGCCAATGCCGCAGGGATACTGTCCAGATTTCCAAACCGAAGCAGATAGCCCTTCTCGCCGAGGCGCAGCTGCCTGGTCGATCAAGCCCCAGGCCCTGGTGCTCCTGAGGGCTGCGGGGACACCCAGGACTACGCTGCTGATGGCAGGTGGCTCCGGGCCTCAGTGCCCTGCCAGTGGGCTCTACTGGGGAATCCGTGCTCTCGCACGCGGGGGAGGGGGGATTCGGTTGCAGGGGGGCCTCCCTACACATGCCTCTTCTTCTGTCACTTTGGCTGCGGCTGAGCCTGGCACTGGGTGCGTGCATGCTCAGGAGACAGGCTTCTGCGTGTCTCTGCACAGGCCCCGTGCCAGCTGGGACCTGAGCCCCAGCGCAGGTGCACCACCTGCGCTCAGGTTCCTTGGACCGGCCCAGGTCAGCTGAGAGGGAGGAGAACATGGTCCTCACCGCGGAGGGAAGCAAAAGTGCCGACACCTGCCAGCGGGAGAGCCGCATCCAGCAGCCCTGTGGGATCTAAGCCCCCTCTCGCCCCATCCGCTGCCTCCCTCCTCAGCCCCTCCTTTCGGGGCGCCCAGACGGCGCCCGGGGTAGGGGTGGGGGAGGGGCAGGGGCAAGCGCCAGGCCTCCCGCGCCGCCGTACTCCGCTCTCTGACGCCCGCAAAGCCGGGACCAAAGCGCAGGCGCCCCGGCCCGCTGGGCCGGCCACGCCCACCGCCGCCCTGGCGCGCAGGCGCCACTCACCCCGCCCCCGGCAGACTCGCCCCGACCCCGCCCCTCCTGGTTGCTCTGGAGACGGTGGCCACTGGCGAGAGGTGCCCAGGCCGGGGAGAGGGAAGACGGTGGTGAGGGATTGGGGGAGGGGGCGGGGAGGCGTTTTCTGCACTCGGGAGTGGTCCCCAGTGGCAGTGCCGGGACAGATGAGGCCAATAGGCATCCTGCCGAAACCCACCCGATGCACTTCGGGCAGCGCGTCCACTGCCAGGAAAACCTCCAGCGCTGGGGGAAGCGGGCTTCCAAAATGTATACACCGAATGCCACCAGGAGGCCACGGGGACGCGACGGAAGGGGTGGCCGACGTGGGTGGAGCCTGCTGGGTGGGGACTGGGCCAGGAGAGAAGCTCTGCTATGCTGTCCTGGACAGTTGTTCCCTCCCGTCTGTCTGGTGAAAAGCCAAGAGACAGAAGAAGCTCCAGGAACAAGAGAGCGGCTCCGTTGCCCAAAGTCAGAGGCAAAACTTCCACCGCTAGGGGCCACTGTAGGATAGGAATAGTTCCTTCCTCACACTTGCTGGGGGGCAGAGGGCTGAGTTCTAAGGCAGGGGGAGGGGCAGGGCCCCTTGCAGAAGGGGCTGTGGGGGAAGGGACCCCTGGGCCAGATCTGGGGCTGCTGGGAGAGCCCCCTCTCCATGCCATAGCTCCCCTGACCCAGGCCAAGGGTCTGGGTTGGGCCAGGCTGCCAGACCCGTCTGAAGAGGGGTTTCCTTGCCCACCAAAGTCCCCGAGGCCTCCTCAAGCGGGGGCCTACCTAGGGCCGGCCGGCGTTGCCCTGCAGGTCTCTCCCACGGCCATGGTCACAGACATGCTGTCTCCCATCGCCGTCACCTCCACCTTGTGTCAGGGGAACCCCGGCCTTTCCCACCGGTCACCTGCGGGCTTCGGCCTGGGCTCCCGGCCAGGCCTGCAGAGGCCTGTCTCCCGGAGAGCACAGGCCCAGAGTCTTCCCTCTCCCTTGTCAAGGACCTCTCTTTCTCTGCGTTTCTTTGGTGGGACGAGAGGGGCCCCAGAGCACCCCGACGACTCTGAGCAATCAGCCTGCCCTTTCTCCTCTCGCCCACCTTTTTGGCACCGGACGAACGAACGAGCGTTTCTCTCGGCTCTGGGGCCGGGGGACGCAAAACGAAACTGCTTACCTATTGGGTGGTGAGACACTTGCGTGGAAATCATTTCTGCTCACTTGAGGCAGGCACTGCGGTCAAGTGGGCTTACAGGTCCAGGTGTTCCATGGACCGGGTATATTCTAAGCGGCCATCGTGACCGTCCAAAGCGGACGTATGGGTTGTTTGGGCCTTGGCTCGAGTCGTAACCATCCGTTTTGGGGGGAAAAAAAGTGAGAACCCATCATCTTAAGCACACTTCCCTCTGCCAGAGCACGCCACGCAACCAGGTGATGTTCCTACTGATTGCCGTTCCAAGCTACCATAGCGGCCAATGCCGCAGGGATACTGTCCAGATTTCCAAACCGAAGCAGATAGCCCTTCTCGCCAAGGCGCAGCTGCCTGGTCGATCAAGCCCCAGGCCCTGGTGCTCCTGAGGGCTGCGGGGACACCCAGGACTACGCTGCTGATGGCAGGTGGCTCCGGGCCTCAGTGCCCTGCCAGTGGGCTCTACTGGGGAATCCGTGCTCTCGCACGCGGGGGAGGGGGGATTCGGTTGCAGGGGGGCCTCCCTACACATGCCTCTTCTTCTGTCACTTTGGCTGCGGCTGAGCCTGGCACTGGGTGCGTGCATGCTCAGGAGACAGGCTTCTGCGTGTCTCTGGACAGGCCCCGTGCCAGCTGGGACCTGAGCCCCAGCGCAGGTGCACCACCTGCGCTCAGGTTCCTTGGACCGGCCCAGGTCAGCTGAGAGGGAGGAGAACATGGTCCTCACCGCGGAGGGAAGCAAAAGTGCCGACACCTGCCAGCGGGAGAGCCGCATCCAGCAGCCCTGTGGGATCTAAGCCCCCTCTCGCCCCATCCGCTGCCTCCCTCCTCAGCCCCTCCTTTCGGGGCGCCCAGACGGCGCCCGGGGTAGGGGTGGGGGAGGGGCAGGGGCAAGCGCCAGGCCTCCCGCGCCGCCGTACTCCGCTCTCTGACGCCCGCAAAGCCGGGACCAAAGCGCAGGCGCCCCGGCCCGCTGGGCCGGCCACGCCCACCGCCGCCCTGGCGCGCAGGCGCCACTCACCCCGCCCCCGGCAGACTCGCCCCGACCCCGCCCCTCCTGGTTGCTCTGGAGACGGTGGCCACTGGCGCGAGGTGCCCAGGCCGGGGAGAGGGAAGACGGTGGTGAGGGATTGGGGGAGGGGGCGGGGAGGCGTTTTCTGCACTCGGGAGTGGTCCCCAGTGGCAGTGCCGGGACAGATGAGGCCAATAGGCATCCTGCCGAAACCCACCCGATGCACTTCGGGCAGCGCGTCCACTGCCAGGAAAACCTCCAGCGCTGGGGGAAGCGGGCTTCCAAAATGTATACACCGAATGCCACCAGGAGGCCACGGGGACGCGACGGAAGGGGTGGCCGACGTGGGTGGAGCCTGCTGGGTGAGGACTGGGCCAGGAGAGAAGCTCTGCTATGCTGTCCTGGACAGTTGTTCCCTCCCGTCTGTCTGGTGAAAAGCCAAGAGACAGAAGAAGCTCCAGGAACAAGAGAGCGGCTCCGTAGCCCAAAGTCAGAGGCAAAACTTCCACCGCTAGGGGCCACTGTAGGATAGGAATAGTTCCTTCCTCACACTTGCTGGGGGGCAGAGGGCTGAGTTCTAAGGCAGGGGGAGGGGCAGGGCCCCTTGCAGAAGGGGCTGTGGGGGAAGGGACCCCTGGGCCAGATCTGGGGCTGCTGGGAGAGCCCCCTCTCCATGCCATAGCTCCCCTGACCCAGGCCAAGGGTCTGGGTTGGGCCAGGCTGCCAGACCCATCTGAAGAGGGATTTCCTTGCCCACCAAAGTCCCCGAGGCCTCCTCAAGCGGGGGCCTACCTAGGGCCGGCCGGCGTTGCCCTGCAGGTCTCTCCCACGGCCATGGTCACAGACATGCTGTCTCCCATCGCCGTCACCTCCACCTTGTGTCAGGGGAACCCCGCCCTTTCCCACCGGTGACCTGCGGGCTTCGGCCTGGGCTCCCGGCCAGGCCTGCAGAGGCCTGTCTCCCAGAGAGCACAGGCCCAGAGTCTTCCCTCTCCCTTGTCAAGGACCTCTCTTTCTCTGCGTGGGACGAGTGGGGCCCCAGAGCACCCCGACGACTCTGAGCAATCAGCCTGCCCTTTCTCCTCTCGCCCACCTTTTTGGCACCGGACGAACGAACGAGCATTTCTCTCGGCTCTGGGGCCGGGGGACGCAAAACGAAACTGCTTACCTATTGGGTGGTGAGACACTTGCGTGGAAATCATTTCTGCTCACTTGAGGCAGGCACTGCGGTCAAGTGGGCTTACAGGTCCAGGTGTTCCATGGACCGGGTATATTCTAAGCGGCCATCGTGACCGTCCAAAGCGGACGTATGGGTTGTTTGGGCCTTGGCTCGAGTCGTAACCATCCGTTTTGGGGGGAAAAAAAGTGAGAACCCATCATCTTAAGCACACTTCCCTCTGCCAGAGCACGCCACGCAACCAGGTGATGTTCCTACTGATTGCCGTTCCAAGCTACCATAGCGGCCAATGCCGCAGGGATACTGTCCAGATTTCCAAACCGAAGCAGATAGCCCTTCTCGCCGAGGCGCAGCTGCCTGGTCGATCAAGCCCCAGGCCCTGGTGCTCCTGAGGGCTGCGGGGACACCCAGGACTACGCTGCTGATGGCAGGTGGCTCCGGGCCTCAGTGCCCTGCCAGTGGGCTCTACTGGGGAATTCGTGCTCTCGCACGCGGGGGAGGGGGGATTCGGTTGCAGGGGGGCCTCCCTACACATGCCTCTTCTTCTGTCACTTTGGCTGCGGCTGAGCCTGGCACTGGGTGCGTGCATGCTCAGGAGACAGGCTTCTGCGTGTCTCTGGACAGGCCCCGTGCCAGCTGGGACCTGAGCCCCAGCGCAGGTGCACCACCTGCGCTCAGGTTCCTTGGACCGGCCCAGGTCAGCTGAGAGGGAGGAGAACATGGTCCTCACCGCGGAGGGAAGCAAAAGTGCCGACACCTGCCAGCGGGAGAGCCGCATCCAGCAGCCCTGTGGGATCTAAGCCCCCTCTCGCCCCATCCGCTGCCTCCCTCCTCAGCCCCTCCTTTCGGGGCGCCCAGACGGCACCCGGGGTAGGGGTGGGGGAGGGGCAGGGGCAAGCGCCAGGCCTCCCGCGCCGCCGTACTCCGCTCTCTGACGCCCGCAAAGCCGGGACCAAAGCGCAGGCGCCCCGGCCCGCTGGGCCGGCCACGCCCACCGCCGCCCTGGCGCGCAGGCGCCACTCACCCCGCCCCCGGCAGACTCGCCCCGACCCCGCCCCTCCTGGTTGCTCTGGAGACGGTGGCCACTGGCGCGAGGTGCCCAGGCCGGGGAGAGGGAAGACGGTGGTGAGGGATTGGGGGAGGGGGCGGGGAGGCGTTTTCTGCACTCGGGAGTGGTCCCCAGTGGCAGTGCCGGGACAGATGAGGCCAATAGGCATCCTGCCGAAACCCACCCGATGCACTTCGGGCAGCGCGTCCACTGCCAGGAAAACCTCCAGCGCTGGGGGAAGCGGGCTTCCAAAATGTATACACCGAATGCCACCAGGAGGCCACGGGGACGCGACGGAAGGGGTGGCCGACGTGGGTGGAGCCTGCTGGGTGGGGACTGGGCCAGGAGAGAAGCTCTGCTATGCTGTCCTGGACAGTTGTTCCCTCCCGTCTGTCTGGTGAAAAGCCAAGAGACAGAAGAAGCTCCAGGAACAAGAGAGCGGCTCCGTTGCCCAAAGTCAGAGGCAAAACTTCCACCGCTAGGGGCCACTGTAGGATAGGAATAGTTCCTTCCTCACACTTGCTGGGGGGCAGAGGGCTGAGTTCTAAGGCAGGGGGAGGGGCAGGGCCCATTGCAGAAGGGGCTGTGGGGGAAGGGACCCCTGGGCCAGATCTGGGGCTGCTGGGAGAGCCCCCTCTCCATGCCATAGCTCCCCTGACCCAGGCCAAGTGTCTGGGTTGGGCCAGGCTGCCAGACCCGTCTGAAGAGGGGTTTCCTTGCCCACCAAAGTCCCCGAGGCCTCCTCAAGCGGGGGCCTACCTAGGGCCGGCCGGCGTTGCCCTGCAGGTCTCTCCCACGGCCATGGTCACAGACATGCTGTCTCCCATCGCCGTCACCTCCACCTTGTGTCAGGGGAACCCCGCCCTTTCCCACCGGTGACCTGCGGGCTTCGGCCTGGGCTCCCGGCCAGGCCTGCAGAGGCCTGTCTCCCGGAGAGCACAGGCCCAGAGTCTTCCCTCTCCCTTGTCAAGGACCTCTCTTTCTCTGCGTTTCTTTGGTGGGACGAGAGGGGCCCCAGAGCACCCCGACGACTCTGAGCAATCAGCCTGCCCTTTCTCCTCTCGCCCACCTTTTTGGCACCGGACGAACGAACGAGCATTTCTCTCGGCTCTGGGGCCGGGGGACGCAAAACGAAACTGCTTACCTATTGGGTGGTGAGACACTTGCGTGGAAATCATTTCTGCTCACTTGAGGCAGGCACTGCGGTCAAGTGGGCTTACAGGTCCAGGTGTTCCATGGACCGGGTATATTCTAAGCGGCCATCGTGACCGTCCAAAGCGGACGTATGGGTTGTTTGGGCCTTGGCTCGAGTCGTAACCATCCGTTTTGGGGGGAAAAAAAGTGAGAACCCATCATCTTAAGCACACTTCCCTCTGCCAGAGCACGCCACGCAACCAGGTGATGTTCCTACTGATTGCCGTTCCAAGCTACCATAGCGGCCAATGCCGCAGGGATACTGTCCAGATTTCCAAACCGAAGCAGATAGCCCTTCTCGCCGAGGCGCAGCTGCCTGGTCGATCAAGCCCCAGGCCCTGGTGCTCCTGAGGGCTGCGGGGACACCCAGGACTACGCTGCTGATGGCAGGTGGCTCCGGGCCTCAGTGCCCTGCCAGTGGGCTCTACTGGGGAATCCGTGCTCTCGCACGCGGGGGAGGGGGGATTCGGTTGCAGGGGGGCCTCCCTACACATGCCTCTTCTTCTGTCACTTTGGCTGCGGCTGAGCCTGGCACTGGGTGCGTGCATGCTCAGGAGACAGGCTTCTGCGTGTCTCTGGACAGGCCCCGTGCCCGCTGGGACCTGAGCCCCAGCGCAGGTGCACCACCTGCGCTCAGGTTCCTTGGACCGGCCCAGGTCAGCTGAGAGGGAGGAGAACATGGTCCTCACCGCGGAGGGAAGCAAAAGTGCCGACACCTGCCAGCGGGAGAGCCGCATCCAGCAGCCCTGTGGGATCTAAGCCCCCTCTCGCCCCATCCGCTGCCTCCCTCCTCAGCCCCTCCTTTCGGGGCGCCCAGACGGCGCCCGGGGTAGGGGTGGGGGAGGGGCAGGGGCAAGCGCCAGGCCTCCCGCGCCGCCGTACTCCGCTCTCTGACGCCCGCAAAGCCGGGACCAAAGCGCAGGCGCCCCGGCACGCTGGGCCGGCCACGCCCACCGCCGCCCTGGCGCGCAGGCGCCACTCACCCCGCCCCCGGCAGACTCGCCCCGACCCCGCCCCTCCTGGTTGCTCTGGAGACGGTGGCCACTGGCGCGAGGTGCCCAGGCCGGGGAGAGGGAAGACGGTGGTGAGGGATTGGGGGAGGGGGCGGGGAGGCGTTTTCTGCACTCGGGAGTGGTCCCCAGTGGCAGTGCCGGGACAGATGAGGCCAATAGGCATCCTGCCGAAACCCACCCGATGCACTTCGGGCAGCGCGTCCACTGCCAGGAAAACCTCCAGCGCTGGGGGAAGCGGGCTTCCAAAATGTATACACCGAATGCCACCAGGAGGCCACGGGGACGCGACGGAAGGGGTGGCCGACGTGGGTGGAGCCTGCTGGGTGAGGACTGGGCCAGGAGAGAAGCTCTGCTATGCTGTCCTGGACAGTTGTTCCCTCCCGTCTGTCTGGTGAAAAGCCAAGAGACAGAAGAAGCTCCAGGAACAAGAGAGCGGCTCCGTAGCCCAAAGTCAGAGGCAAAACTTCCACCGCTAGGGGCCACTGTAGGATAGGAATAGTTCCTTCCTCACACTTGCTGGGGGGCAGAGGGCTGAGTTCTAAGGCAGGGGGAGGGGCAGGGCCCCTTGCAGAAGGGGCTGTGGGGGAAGGGACCCCTGGGCCAGATCTGGGGCTGCTGGGAGAGCCCCCTCTCCATGCCATAGCTCCCCTGACCCAGGCCAAGGGTCTGGGTTGGGCCAGGCTGCCAGACCCATCTGAAGAGGGATTTCCTTGCCCACCAAAGTCCCCGAGGCCTCCTCAAGCGGGGGCCTACCTAGGGCCGGCCGGCGTTGCCCTGCAGGTCTCTCCCACGGCCATGGTCACAGACATGCTGTCTCCCATCGCCGTCACCTCCGCCTTGTGTCAGGGGAACCCCGCCCTTTCCCACCGGTGACCTGCGGGCTTCGGCCTGGGCTCCCGGCCAGGCCTGCAGAGGCCTGTCTCCCAGAGAGCACAGGCCCAGAGTCTTCCCTCTCCCTTGTCAAGGACCTCTCTTTCTCTGCGTGGGACGAGTGGGGCCCCATAGCACCCCGACGACTCTGAGCAATCAGCCTGCCCTTTCTCCTCTCGCCCACCTTTTTGGCACCGGACGAACGAACGAGCATTTCTCTCGGCTCTGGGGCCGGGGGACGCAAAACGAAACTGCTTACCTATTGGGTGGTGAGACACTTGCGTGGAAATCATTTCTGCTCACTTGAGGCAGGCACTGCGGTCAAGTGGGCTTACAGGTCCAGGTGTTCCATGGACCGGGTATATTCTAAGCGGCCATCGTGACCGTCCAAAGCGGACGTATGGGTTGTTTGGGCCTTGGCTCGAGTCGTAACCATCCGTTTTGGGGGGAAAAAAAGTGAGAACCCATCATCTTAAGCACACTTCCCTCTGCCAGAGCACGCCACGCAACCAGGTGATGTTCCTACTGATTGCCGTTCCAAGCTACCATAGCGGCCAATGCCGCAGGGATACTGTCCAGATTTCCAAACCGAAGCAGATAGCCCTTCTCGCCGAGGCGCAGCTGCCTGGTCGATCAAGCCCCAGGCCCTGGTGCTCCTGAGGGCTGCGGGGACACCCAGGACTACGCTGCTGATGGCAGGTGGCTCCGGGCCTCAGTGCCCTGCCAGTGGGCTCTACTGGGGAATCCGTGCTCTCGCACGCGGGGGAGGGGGGATTCGGTTGCAGGGGGGCCTCCCTACACATGCCTCTTCTTCTGTCACTTTGGCTGCGGCTGAGCCTGGCACTGGGTGCGTGCATGCTCAGGAGACAGGCTTCTGCGTGTCTCTGGACAGGCCCCGTGCCAGCTGGGACCTGAGCCCCAGCGCAGGTGCACCACCTGCGCTCAGGTTCCTTGGACCGGCCCAGGTCAGCTGAGAGGGAGGAGAACATGGTCCTCACCGCGGAGGGAAGCAAAAGTGCCGACACCTGCCAGCGGGAGAGCAGCATCCAGCAGCCCTGTGGGATCTAAGCCCCCTCTCGCCCCATCCGCTGCCTCCCTCCTCAGCCCCTCCTTTCGGGGCGCCCAGACGGCGCCCGGGGTAGGGGTGGGGGAGGGGCAGGGGCAAGCGCCAGGCCTCCCGCGCCGCCGTACTCCGCTCTCTGACGCCCGCAAAGCCGGGACCAAAGCGCAGGCGCCCCGGCCCGCTGGGCCGGCCACGCCCACCGCCGCCCTGGCGCGCAGGCGCCACTCACCCCGCCCCCGGCAGACTCGCCCCGACCCCGCCCCTCCTGGTTGCTCTGGAGACGGTGGCCACTGGCGAGAGGTGCCCAGGCCGGGGAGAGGGAAGACGGTGGTGAGGGATTGGGGGAGGGGGCGGGGAGGCGTTTTCTGCACTCGGGAGTGGTCCCCAGTGGCAGTGCCGGGACAGATGAGGCCAATAGGCATCCTGCCGAAACCCACCCGATGCACTTCGGGCAGCGCGTCCACTGCCAGGAAAACCTCCAGCGCTGGGGGAAGCGGGCTTCCAAAATGTATACACCGAATGCCACCAGGAGGCCACGGGGACGCGACGGAAGGGGTGGCCGACGTGGGTGGAGCCTGCTGGGTGGGGACTGGGCCAGGAGAGAAGCTCTGCTATGCTGTCCTGGACAGTTGTTCCCTCCCGTCTGTCTGGTGAAAAGCCAAGAGACAGAAGAAGCTCCAGGAACAAGAGAGCGGCTCCGTTGCCCAAAGTCAGAGGCAAAACTTCCACCGCTAGGGGCCACTGTAGGATAGGAATAGTTCCTTCCTCACACTTGCTGGGGGGCAGAGGGCTGAGTTCTAAGGAAGGGGGAGGGGCAGGGCCCCTTGCAGAAGGGGCTGTGGGGGAAGGGACCCCTGGGCCAGATCTGGGGCTGCTGGGAGAGCCCCCTCTCCATGCCATAGCTCCCCTGACCCAGGCCAAGGGTCTGGGTTGGGCCAGGCTGCCAGACCCGTCTGAAGAGGGGTTTCCTTGCCCACCAAAGTCCCCGAGGCCTCCTCAAGCGGGGGCCTACCTAGGGCCGGCCGGCGTTGCCCTGCAGGTCTCTCCCACGGCCATGGTCACAGACATGCTGTCTCCCATCGCCGTCACCTCCACCTTGTGTCAGGGGAACCCCGGCCTTTCCCACCGGTCACCTGCGGGCTTCGGCCTGGGCTCCCGGCCAGGCCTGCAGAGGCCTGTCTCCCGGAGAGCACAGGCCCAGAGTCTTCCCTCTCCCTTGTCAAGGACCTCTCTTTCTCTGCGTTTCTTTGGTGGGACGAGAGGGGCCCCAGAGCACCCCGACGACTCTGAGCAATCAGCCTGCCCTTTCTCCTCTCGCCCACCTTTTTGGCACCGGACGAACGAACGAGCATTTCTCTCGGCTCTGGGGCCGGGGGACGCAAAACGAAACTGCTTACCTATTGGGTGGTGAGACACTTGCGTGGAAATCATTTCTGCTCACTTGAGGCAGGCACTGCGGTCAAGTGGGCTTACAGGTCCAGGTGTTCCATGGACCGGGTATATTCTAAGCGGCCATCGTGACCGTCCAAAGCGGACGTATGGGTTGTTTGGGCCTTGGCTCGAGTCGTAACCATCCGTTTTGGGGGGAAAAAAAGTGAGAACCCATCATCTTAAGCACACTTCCCTCTGCCAGAGCACGCCACGCAACCAGGTGATGTTCCTACTGATTGCCGTTCCAAGCTACCATAGCGGCCAATGCCGCAGGGATACTGTCCAGATTTCCAAACCGAAGCAGATAGCCCTTCTCGCCGAGGCGCAGCTGCCTGGTCGATCAAGCCCCAGGCCCTGGTGCTCCTGAGGGCTGCGGGGACACCCAGGACTACGCTGCTGATGGCAGGTGGCTCCGGGCCTCAGTGCCCTGCCAGTGGGCTCTACTGGGGAATCCGTGCTCTCGCACGCGGGGGAGGGGGGATTCGGTTGCAGGGGGGCCTCCCTACACATGCCTCTTCTTCTGTCACTTTGGCTGCGGCTGAGCCTGGCACTGGGTGCGTGCATGCTCAGGAGACAGGCTTCTGCGTGTCTCTGGACAGGCCCCGTGCCAGCTGGGACCTGAGCCCCAGCGCAGGTGCACCACCTGCGCTCAGGTTCCTTGGACCGGCCCAGGTCAGCTGAGAGGGAGGAGAACATGGTCCTCACCGCGGAGGGAAGCAAAAGTGCCGACACCTGCCAGCGGGAGAGCCGCATCCAGCAGCCCTGTGGGATCTAAGCCCCCTCTCGCCCCATCCGCTGCCTCCCTCCTCAGCCCCTCCTTTCGGGGCGCCCAGACGGCGCCCGGGGTAGGGGTGGGGGAGGGGCAGGGGCAAGCGCCAGGCCTCCCGCGCCGCCGTACTCCGCTCTCTGACGCCCGCAAAGCCGGGACCAAAGCGCAGGCGCCCCGGCCCGCTGGGCCGGCCACGCCCACCGCCGCCCTGGCGCGCAGGCGCCACTCACCCCGCCCCCGGCAGACTCGCCCCGACCCCGCCCCTCCTGGTTGCTCTGGAGACGGTGGCCACTGGCGCGAGGTGCACAGGCCCGGGAGAGGGAAGACGGTGGTGAGGGATTGGGGGAGGGGGCGGGGAGGCGTTTTCTGCACTCGGGAGTGGTCCCCAGTGGCAGTGCCGGGACAGATGAGGCCAATAGGCATCCTGCCGAAACCCACCCGATGCACTTCGGGCAGCGCGTCTACTGCCAGGAAAACCTCCAGCGCTGGGGGAAGCGGGCTTCCAAAATGTATACACCGAATGCCACCAGGAGGCCACGGGGACGCGACGGAAGGGGTGGCCGACGTGGGTGGAGCCTGCTGGGTGGGGACTGGGCCAGGAGAGAAGCTCTGCTATGCTGTCCTGGACAGTTGTTCCCTCCCGTCTGTCTGGTGAAAAGCCAAGAGAGAGAAGAAGCTCCTGGAACAAGAGAGCGGCTCCGTTGCCCAAAGTCAGAGGCAAAACTTCCACCGCTAGGGGCCACTGTAGGATAGGAATAGTTCCTTCCTCACACTTGCTGGGGGGCAGAGGGCTGAGTTCTAAGGCAGGGGGAGGGGCAGGGCCCCTTGCAGAAGGGGCTGTGGGGGAAGGGACCCCTGGGCCAGATCTGGGGCTGCTGGGAGAGCCCCCTCTCCATGCCATAGCTCCCCTGACCCAGGCCAAGGGTCTGGGTTGGGCCAGGCTGCCAGACCCGTCTGAAGAGGGGTTTCCTTGCCCACCAAAGTCCCCGAGGCCTCCTCAAGCGGGGGCCTACCTAGGGCCGGCCGGCGTTGCCCTGCAGGTCTCTCCCACGGCCATGGTCACAGACATGCTGTCTCCCATCGCCGTCACCTCCACCTTGTGTCAGGGGAACCCCGGCCTTTCCCACTGGTCACCTGCGGGCTTCGGCCTGGGCTCCCGGCCAGGCCTGCAGAGGCCTGTCTCCCGGAGAGCACAGGCCCAGAGTCTTCCCTCTCCCTTGTCAAGGACCTCTCTTTCTCTGCGTTTCTTTGGTGGGACGAGAGGGGCCCCAGAGCACCCCGACGACTCTGAGCAATCAGCCTGCCCTTTCTCCTCTCGCCCACCTTTTTGGGACCGTACGAACGAACGAGCGTTTCTCTCGGCTCTGGGGCCGGGGGACGCAAAACGAAACTGCTTACCTATTGGGTGGTGAAACACTTGCGTGGAAATCATTTCTGCTCACTTGAGGCAGGCACTGCGGTCAAGTGGGCTTACAGGTCCAGGTGTTCCATGGACCGGGTATATTCTAAGCGGCCATCGTGACCGTCCAAAGCGGACATATGGGTTGTTTGGGCCTTGGCTCGTGTCGTAACCATCCGTTTTGGGGGGAAAAAAAGTGAGAACCCATCATCTTAAGCACACTTCCCTCTGCCAGAGCACGCCACGCAACCCGGTGATGTTCCTACTGATTGCCGTTCCAAGCTACCATAGCGGCCAATGCCGCAGGGATACTGTCCAGATTTCCAAACCGAAGCAGATAGCCCTTCTCGCCGAGGCGCAGCTGCCTGGTCGATCAAGCCCCAGGCCCTGGTGCTCCTGAGGGCTGCGGGGACACCCAGGACTACGCTGCTGATGGCAGGTGGCTCCGGGCCTCAGTGCCCTGCCAGTGGGCTCTACTGGGGAATCCGTGCTCTCGCACGCGGGGGAGGGGGGATTCGGTTGCAGGGGGGCCTCCCTACACATGCCTCTTCTTCTGTCACTTTGGCTGCGGCTGAGCCTGGCACTGGGTGCGTGCATGCTCAGGAGACAGGCTTCTGCGTGTCTCTGGACAGGCCCCGTGCCAGCTTAGACCTGAGCCCCAGCGCAGGTGCACCACCTGCGCTCAGGTTCCTTGGACCGGCCCAGGTCAGCTGAGAGGGAGGAGAACAGGGTCCTCACCGCGGAGGGAAGCAAAAGTGCCAACACCTGCCAGCGGGAGAGCCGCATCCAGCAGCCCTGTGGGATCTAAGCCCCCTCTCGCCCCATCCGCTGCCTCCCTCCTCAGCCCCTCCTTTCGGGGTGCCCAGACGGCGCCCGGGGTAGGGGTGGGGGAGGGGCAGGGGCAAGCGCCAGGCCTCCCGCGCCGCCGTACTCCGCTCTCTGACGCCCGCAAAGCCGGGACCAAAGCGCAGGCGCCCCGGCCCGCTGGGCCGGCCACGCCCACCGCCGCCCTGGCGCGCAGGCGCCACTCACCCCGCCCCCGGCAGACTCGCCCCGACCCCGCCCCTCCTGGTTGCTCTGGAGACGGTGGCCACTGGCCCGAGGTGCCCAGGCCGGGGAGAGGGAAGACGGTGGTGGGGGCTTGGGGGAGGGGGCGGGGAGGCGTTTTCTGCACTCGGGAGTGGTCCCCAGTGGCAGTGCCGGGACAGATGAGGCCAATAGGCATCCTGCCGAAACCCACCCGATGCACTTCGGGCAGCGCGTCCACTGCCAGGAAAACCTCCAGCGCTGGGGGAAGCGGGCTTCCAAAATGTATACACCGAATGCCACCAGGAGGCCACGGGGACGCGACGGAAGGGGTGGCCGACGTGGGTGGAGCCTGCTGGGTGGGGACTGGGCCAGGAGAGAAGCTCTGCTATGCTGTCCTGGACAGTTGTTCCCTCCCGTCTGTCTGGTGAAAAGCCAAGAGACAGAAGAAGCTCCAGGAACAAGAGAGCGGCTCCGTTGCCCAAAGTCAGAGGCAAAACTTCCACCGCTAGGGGCCACTGTAGGATAGGAATAGTTCCTTCCTCACACTTGCTGGGGGGCAGAGGGCTGAGTTCTAAGGCAGGGGGAGGGGCAGGGCCCCTTGCAGAAGGGGCTGTGGGGGAAGGGACCCCTGGGCCAGATCTGGGGCTGCTGGGAGAGCCCCCTCTCCATGCCATAGCTCCCCTGACCCAGGCCAAGGGTCTGGGTTGGGCCAGGCTGCCAGACCCGTCTGAAGAGGGGTTTCCTTGCCCACCAAAGTCCCCGAGGCCTCCTCAAGCGGGGGCCTACCTAGGGCCGGCCGGCGTTGCCCTGCAGGTCTCTCCCACGGCCATGGTCACAGACATGCTGTCTCCCATCGCCGTCACCTCCACCTTGTGTCAGGGGAACCCCGCCCTTTCCCACCGGTGACCTGCGGGCTTCGGCCTGGGCTCCCGGCCAGGCCTGCAGAGGCCTGTCTCCCAGAGAGCACAGGCCCAGAGTCTTCCCTCTCCCTTGTCAAGGACCTCTCTTTCTCTGCGTGGGACGAGTGGGGCCCCAGAGCACCCCGACGACTCTGAGCAATCAGCCTGCCCTTTCTCCTCTCGCCCACCTTTTTGGGACCGTACGAACGAACGAGCATTTCTCTCGGCTCTGGGGGCGGGGGACGCAAAACGAAACTGCTTACCTATTGGGTGGTGAGACACTTGCGTGGAAATCATTTCTGCTCACTTGAGGCAGGCACTGCGGTCAAGTGGGCTTACAGGTCCAGGTGTTCCATGGACCGGATATATTCTAAGCGGCCATCGTGACCGTCCAAAGCGGACGTATGGGTTGTTTGGGCCTTGGCTCGTGTCGTAACCATCCGTTTTGGGGGGAAAAAAAGTGAGAACCCATCATCTGAAGCACACTTCCCTCTGCCAGAGCACGCCACGCAACCAGGTGATGTTCCTACTGATTGCCGTTCCAAGCTACCATAGCGGCCAATGCCACAGGGATACTGTCCAGATTTCCAAACCGAAGCAGATAGCCCTTCTCGCCGAGGCGCAGCTGCCTGGTCGATCAAGCCCCAGGCCCTGCTGCTCCTGAGGGCTGCGGGGACACCCAGGACTAAGCTGCTGATGGCAGGTGGCTCCGGGCCTCAGTGCCCTGCCAGTGGGCTCTACTGGGGAATCAGTGCTCTCGCACGCGGGGGAGGGGGGATTCGGTTGCAGGGGGGCCTCCCTACACATGCCTCTTCTTCTGTCACTTTGGCTGTGGCTGAGCCTGGCACTGGGTGCGTGCATGCTCAGGAGACAGGCTTCTGCGTGTCTCTGGACAGGCCCCGTGCCAGCTGGGACCTGAGCCCCAGCGCAGGTGCACCACCTGCGCTCAGGTTCCTTGGACCGGCCCAGGTCAGCTGAGAGGGAGGAGAACATGGTCCTCACCGCGGAGGGAAGCAAAAGTGCCGACACCTGCCAGCGGGAGAGCCGCATCCAGCAGCCCTGTGGGATCTAAGCCCCCTCTCGCCCCATCCGCTGCCTCCCTCCTCAGCCCCTCCTTTCGGGGCACCCAGACGGCGCCCGGGGTAGGGGTGGGGGAGGGGCAGGGGCAAGCGCCAGGCCTCCCGCGCCGCCGTACTCCGCTCTCTGACGCCCGCAAAGCCGGGACCAAAGCGCAGGCGCCCCCGCCCTCTGGGCCGGCCACGCCCACCACCGCCCTGGCGCGCAGGCGCCACTCACCCCGCCCCCGGCAGACTCGCCCCGACCCCGCCCCTCCTGGTTGCTCTGGAGACGGTGGCCACTGGCGCGAGGTGCACAGGCCCGGGAGAGGGAAGACGGTGGTGAGGGATTGGGGGAGGGGGCGGGGAGGCGTTTTCTGCACTCGGGAGTGGTCCCCAGTGGCAGTGCCGGGACAGATGAGGCCAATAGGCATCCTGCCGAAACCCACCCGATGCACTTCGGGCAGCGCGTCCACTGCCAGGAAAACCTCCAGCGCTGGGGGAAGCGGGCTTCCAAAATGTATACACCGAATGCCACCAGGAGGCCACGGGGACGCGACGGAAGGGGTGGCCGACGTGGGTGGAGCCTGCTGGGTGGGGACTGGGCCAGGAGAGAAGCTCTGCTATGCTGTCCTGGACAGTTGTTCCCTCCCGTCTGTCTGGTGAAAAGCCAAGAGACAGAAGAAGCTCCAGGAACAAGAGAGCGGCTCCGTTGCCCAAAGTCAGAGGCAAAACTTCCACCGCTAGGGGCCACTGTAGGATAGGAATAGTTCCTTCCTCACACTTGCTGGGGGGCAGAGGGCTGAGTTCTAAGGCAGGGGGAGGGGCAGGGCCCCTTGCAGAAGGGGCTGTGGGGGAAGGGACCCCTGGGCCAGATCTGGGGCTGCTGGGAGAGCCCCCTCTCCATGCCATAGCTCCCCTGACCCAGGCCAAGGGTCTGGGTTGGGCCAGGCTGCCAGACCCGTCTGAAGAGGGGTTTCCTTGCCCACCAAAGTCCCCGAGGCCTCCTCAAGCGGGGGCCTACCTAGGGCCGGCCGGCGTTGCCCTGCAGGTCTCTCCCACGGCCATGGTCACAGACATGCTGTCTCCCATCGCCGTCACCTCCACCTTGTGTCAGGGGAACCCCGGCCTTTCCCACCGGTCACCTGCGGGCTTCGGCCTGGGCTCCCGGCCAGGCCTGCAGAGGCCTGTCTCCCGGAGAGCACAGGCCCAGAGTCTTCCCTCTCCCTTGTCAAGGACCTCTCTTTCTCTGCGTTTCTTTGGTGGGACGAGAGGGGCCCCAGAGCACCCCGACGACTCTGAGCAATCAGCCTGCCCTTTCTCCTCTCGCCCACCTTTTTGGCACCGGACGAACGAACGAGCATTTCTCTCGGCTCTGGGGCCGGGGGACGCAAAACGAAACTGCTTACCTATTGGGTGGTGAGACACTTGCGTGGAAATCATTTCTGCTCACTTGAGGCAGGCACTGCGGTCAAGTGGGCTTACAGGTCCAGGTGTTCCATGGACCGGGTATATTCTAAGCGGCCATCGTGACCGTCCAAAGCGGACGTATGGGTTGTTTGGGCCTTGGCTCGAGTCGTAACCATCCGTTTTGGGGGGAAAAAAAGTGAGAACCCATCATCTTAAGCACACTTCCCTCTGCCAGAGCACGCCACGCAACCAGGTGATGTTCCTACTGATTGCCGTTCCAAGCTACCATAGCGGCCAATGCCGCAGGGATACTGTCCAGATTTCCAAACCGAAGCAGATAGCCCTTCTCGCCGAGGCGCAGCTGCCTGGTCGATCAAGCCCCAGGCCCTGGTGCTCCTGAGGGCTGCGGGGACACCCAGGACTACGCTGCTGATGGCAGGTGGCTCCGGGCCTCAGTGCCCTGCCAGTGGGCTCTACTGGGGAATCCGTGCTCTCGCACGCGGGGGAGGGGGGATTCGGTTGCAGGGGGGCCTCCCTACACATGCCTCTTCTTCTGTCACTTTGGCTGCGGCTGAGCCTGGCACTGGGTGCGTGCATGCTCAGGAGACAGGCTTCTGCGTGTCTCTGGACAGGCCCCGTGCCAGCTGGGACCTGAGCCCCAGCGCAGGTGCACCACCTGCGCTCAGGTTCCTTGGACCGGCCCAGGTCAGCTGAGAGGGAGGAGAACATGGTCCTCACCGCGGAGGGAAGCAAAAGTGCCGACACCTGCCAGCGGGAGAGCCGCATCCAGCAGCCCTGTGGGATCTAAGCCCCCTCTCGCCCCATCCGCTGCCTCCCTCCTCAGCCCCTCCTTTCGTGGCGCCCGGACGGCGCCCGGGGTAGGGGTGGGGGAGGGGCAGGGGCAAGCGCCAGGCCTCCCGCGCCGCCGTACTCCGCTCTCTGACGCCCGCAAAGCCGGGACCAAAGCGCAGGCGCCCCGGCCCGCTGGGCCGGCCACGCCCACCGCCGCCCTGGCGCGCAGGCGCCACTCACCCCGCCCCCGGCAGACTCGCCCCGACCCCGCCCCTCCTGGTTGCTCTGGAGACGGTGGCCACTGGCGCGAGGTGCACAGGCCCGGGAGAGGGAAGACGGTGGTGAGGGATTGGGGGAGGGGGCGGGGAGGCGTTTTCTGCACTCGGGAGTGGTCCCCAGTGGCAGTGCCGGGACAGATGAGGCCAATAGGCATCCTGCCGAAACCCACCCGATGCACTTCGGGCAGCGCGTCCACTGCCAGGAAAACCTCCAGCGCTGGGGGAAGCGGGCTTCCAAAATGTATACACCGAATGCCACCAGGAGGCCACGGGGACGCGACGGAAGGGGTGGCCGACGTGGGTGGAGCCTGCTGGGTGGGGACTGGGCCAGGAGAGAAGCTCTGCTATGCTGTCCTGGACAGTTGTTCCCTCCCGTCTGTCTGGTGAAAAGCCAAGAGACAGAAGAAGCTCCAGGAACAAGAGAGCGGCTCCGTTGCCCAAAGTCAGAGGCAAAACTTCCACCGCTAGGGGCCACTGTAGGATAGGAATAGTTCCTTCCTCACACTTGCTGGGGGGCAGAGGGCTGAGTTCTAAGGCAGGGGGAGGGGCAGGGCCCCTTGCAGAAGGGGCTGTGGGGGAAGGGACCCCTGGGCCAGATCTGGGGCTGCTGGGAGAGCCCCCTCTCCATGCCATAGCTCCCCTGACCCAGGCCAAGGGTCTGGGTTGGGCCAGGCTGCCAGACCCGTCTGAAGAGGGGTTTCCTTGCCCACCAAAGTCCCCGAGGCCTCCTCAAGCGGGGGCCTACCTAGGGCCGGCCGGCGTTGCCCTGCAGGTCTCTCCCACGGCCATGGTCACAGACATGCTGTCTCCCATCGCCGTCACCTCCACCTTGTGTCAGGGGAACCCCGGCCTTTCCCACCGGTCACCTGCGGGCTTCGGCCTGGGCTCCCGGCCAGGCCTGCAGAGGCCTGTCTCCCGGAGAGCACAGGCCCAGAGTCTTCCCTCTCCCTTGTCAAGGACCTCTCTTTCTCTGCGTTTCTTTGGTGGGACGAGAGGGGCCCCAGAGCACCCCGACGACTCTGAGCAATCAGCCTGCCCTTTCTCCTCTCGCCCACCTTTTTGGCACCGGACGAACGAACGAGCATTTCTCTCGGCTCTGGGGCCGGGGGACGCAAAACGAAACTGCTTACCTATTGGGTGGTGAGACACTTGCGTGGAAATCATTTCTGCTCACTTGAGGCAGGCACTGCGGTCAAGTGGGCTTACAGGTCCAGGTGTTCCATGGACCGGGTATATTCTAAGCGGCCATCGTGACCGTCCAAAGCGGACGTATGGGTTGTTTGGGCCTTGGCTCGAGTCGTAACCATCCGTTTTGGGGGGAAAAAAAGTGAGAACCCATCATCTTAAGCACACTTCCCTCTGCCAGAGCACGCCACGCAACCAGGTGATGTTCCTACTGATTGCCGTTCCAAGCTACCATAGCGGCCAATGCCGCAGGGATACTGTCCAGATTTCCAAAGCGAAGCAGATAGCCCTTCTCGCCGAGGCGCAGCTGCCTGGTCGATCAAGCCCCAGGCCCTGGTGCTCCTGAGGGCTGCGGGGACACCCAGGACTACGCTGCTGATGGCAGGTGGCTCCGGGCCTCAGTGCCCTGCCAGTGGGCTCTACTGGGGAATCCGTGCTCTCGCACGCGGGGGAGGGGGGATTCGGTTGCAGGGGGGCCTCCCTACACATGCCTCTTCTTCTGTCACTTTGGCTGCGGCTGAGCCTGGCACTGGGTGCGTGCATGCTCAGGAGACAGGCTTCTGCGTGTCTCTGGACAGGCCCCGTGCCAGCTGGGACCTGAGCCCCAGCGCAGGTGCACCACCTGCGCTCAGGTTCCTTGGACCGGCCCAGGTCAGCTGAGAGGGAGGAGAACAGGGTCCTCACCGCGGAGGGAAGCAAAAGTGCCGACACCTGCCAGCGGGAGAGCCGCATCCAGCAGCCCTGTGGGATCTAAGCCTCCTCTCGCCCCATCCGCTGCCTCCCTCCTCAGCCCCTCCTTTCGGGGCGCCCCGACGGCGCCCGGGGTAGGGGTGGGGGAGGGGCAGGGGCAAGCGCCAGGCCTCCCGCGCCGCCGTACTCCGCTCTCTGACGCCCGCAAAGCCGGGACCAAAGCGCAGGCGCCCCGGCCCGCTGGGCCGGCCACGCCCACCGCCGCCCTGGCGCGCAGGCGCCACTCACCCCGCCCCCGGCAGACTCGCCCCGACCCCGCCCCTCCTGGTTGCTCTGGAGACGGTGGCCACTGGCCCGAGGTGCCCAGGCCGGGGAGAGGGAAGACGGTGGTGAGGGATTGGGGGAGGGGGCGGGGAGGCGTTTTCTGCACTCGGGAGTGGTCCCCAGTGGCAGTGCCGGGACAGATGAGGCCAATAGGCATCCTGCCGAAACCCACCCGATGCACTTCGGGCAGCGCGTCCACTGCCAGGAAAACCTCCAGCGCTGGGGGAAGCGGGCTTCCAAAATGTATACACCGAATGCCACCAGGAGGCCACGGGGACGCGACGGAAGGGGTGGCCGACGTGGGTGGAGCCTGCTGGGTGGGGACTGGGCCAGGAGAGAAGCTCTGCTATGCTGTCCTGGACAGTTGTTCCCTCCCGTCTGTCTGGTGAAAAGCCAAGAGACAGAAGAAGCTCCAGGAACAAGAGAGCGGCTCCGTTGCCCAAAGTCAGAGGCAAAACTTCCACCGCTAGGGGCCACTGTAGGATAGGAATAGTTCCTTCCTCACACTTGCTGGGGGGCAGAGGGCTGAATTCTAAGGCAGGGGGAGGGGCAGGGCCCCATGCAGAGGGGGCTGTGGGGGAAGGGACCCCTGGGCCAGATCTGGGGCTGCTGGGAGAGCCCCCTCTCCATGCCATAGCTCACCTGACCCAGGCCGAGGTTCTGGGTTGGGCCAGGCTGCCAGACCCGTCTGAAGAGGGGTTTCCTTGCCCACCAAAGTCCCCGAGGCCTCCTCAAGCGGGGGCCTACCTAGGGCCGGCCGGCATTGCCCTGCAGGTCTCTCCCAGGGCCATGGTCACAGACATGCTGTCTCCCATCGCCGTCACGTCTCCTTATGTGTGGGCAAACCCGGCCTTTCCCACTGGTGGCCTGGGGCCTTCGGCCTTTGCTCCCAGAATGGCCTGCAGAGGCCTGTCTCCCGGAGAGGACAGGCCTAGTGTCTTTTTTTTCCTTCAATCTGTTTATATTGTGTATTACATTGATTGATTTTCTTATGTTGAACCATCCTTGCATACCTTAAATCAATCCCATTTGGTCGTGGTGTATAATTTGTTTAATGTGTTGTTGAATACGATTAGGAAGTATTTTGTTAAGTGTTTTGCATCTAGGTTCATTCGAGAAATTGTTCTGTAATTTTCCTTTCTTGTTTTGTCTTTGTTTGGCTTTGGTACTAGGGTAATGTTTGCGTTAAAGAAGGAGTTAGGCAATCTTCTTTCTGATTCAATTTTTTGGAAGTGTTTCGGCAGGATTGGTGTTAGTTCTTTCTGGAATGTTTTGTAGAATTCACGTGTTAAGCTCTCTGGGCCTGGGCTCTTCTTCGTTGGGAGATTTTTAATGACTGATTCTGTCTCTTTACTTGTGAGTGGTTTGTTGAGATCACCGATTTCTTCTTTCATCAATATAGCCTCCTTATGTGTTTCTAGGAATTTGTCCATTTCTTCTGAATTGTCATTTTTTTGGAATGTAGTTTTTCAAAGTATCTTCTTATGATAGTCTTTATTTCTGTGGGGTCGGTGGTGATATCTCCTTTCTCATTTCTTATTTTGTGTATTTGCATCTTCTCTCATTTTTTCTTTGCTGGTCTCACTAAAGGTTTGTCAATTTTATTGGTCTTCTCAAAAAACCAGCTCTTGGTCTTGTTTATCTTTTCAAGTGCTTTCTTATTTTCTATTTCATTTAGTTCTACTGTTATCTTTGTTATTTCCTTCCTTCTTCTTCTTGTGGGATTACTTTGCTGTTTTTTTTCCTAATTCCTCCAAATGTGCAGTTAGTTCTTCAATTTTTGCTCTTTCTTCTTTTTCAATGCATGAATTTATGGCTATAAATTTCCCTCTCAGTACTGCTTTTGCTGCATCACATAAATTTTCGTATGTTGTGTTATTATCATTTGTTTCAAAGTAGTCATTGATTTCTTTTGAGATTTCCTCTTTGACCCCCTGGTTTTCTAAGAGTGTGCTATTTAATTTCCATATCTTTTTGTGAAATCTGGGCCTCTGGCCCTTGCAGATTTCCAACTTCACTCCACTGTGGTCAGAGATATTATTTTGTATGATTTTGATCTTTCTGAATTCATTAAGCCTTTCTCTGTGGCCTAGCATATGGTCTATGTTGGAGAATGATAAATGTGCACTTGAGAAAAATGTATATCCTGCTGTGTTTGGGTGTAATGATCTGTATATGTCTATTAGATCCAGCTCCTCTAATATACTATTCAAATACTTCATTTCTTTAGTGATTCTCTTTTGAGATGTTCTCTCCAGAGTTGGTAGTGGTGTATTAAAACCCCCCACTATAATTGTAGATGCATCTGTTCTTTCACTTAGTTTTTCCAGCATTTGCCTCACATATTTAGAGGCACCCTTGTTAGGAGCAAAAATATTTATGATTGTTCGTTCTTCTTTACAGATTGTCCCTTTCACTAATATATAATGTCCTTCTTTGTCTCTCACAACTGTTTCACATTTAAAGCCTATTTTGTCTGATATTATATAGCTCCTCCTACCCTTTTTTGGTTATTGTTTGCTTGTAAGATTGTTTTCCAACCATTCACTTTCATTCTCCACGAGTCTCTGGGTTTAAGATGTATCTCTTGTAGACTGCATATAAATGGGTCATATTTCCTTATCCAATGTCCCAGTCTGAATCTTTTGATAGGTGAGTTTAATCCGTTGACATTCAGTGTTATTACTTTCAAGAAATTATTTATGTTAGCCATATTTTGATTGGACTTGTGTTTGTCATATTTTATTTGTGTTTTTCTTCTCTTGTTGTCTTTTTTGTTGCTCTTACACTCTCCTCCAACTCTTCCTGTCCTGTTTTTCCTTTCTTCCTGCAGAACTCCCTTTGGAATTTCTTGAAGGGGAGGTTTCTTGTTGGCATACTCTTTCACTTTCTGTTTATCTGTGAATATTTTGACCTCTCCCTCATTTTTGAATTCTAGTTTAGCTGGATAGAGTATTCTTGTTTGGAAATTTTTTTCTTTTAGTGTCCCAGCCAGCAGGACGATCAACAGGAGCTCCAGATCCTAGGAGGGAATGAATGGTATGGGACAAGAGAGACACAAGGAACGACAGCAAGACAGTATTCTGATCAAGCTGCAAAACTTTATTGAGGGGACTGAGCATATATACTCTAGGGAGGAGGGGGTTGGGTAAGGATAGGTGGCGGTCTGGGATTGGCTGCTGCTGTTGCTAGGGCGGGAGGCAGATTTGAGGTAAGAACTTTTGGCGGGAACTGGTTGTGTAAAGAAGGGGGGAGGGTGACCTAAGTTATTGTTGTATCAGCTTGGGCAGCCATGTTACCAGCATTGCTGAAAGGTAGATTCTATGCATGCTGCCTTAATCGCCCACAACATCTCCTCCCTTTGTTTTTCAAAAGGATGGAGGAAGAATGCTCATCGAGCACTCTTTTGGCATTAACCTGCTGGGGGAAGTAGAGGCCTCATTCCCCATGTTGTTTGTGACTCTGTTTTCTGGGGAGGGGAATTTGGGGTAGGATTCGTGGAGAGTGAACCCTTATTTGCACAGAGTGAACCCCTATGCTAATGAGGCATGCTTCTCAAGGAGCTCGAAAATGGCCTTTAATTGTTTTGACCCTCCTTTGCAGTGCTTTGCCTCGCACCCAGTGGTACCAATCAAAGCATAGTTTCGAGTTATATGCTGTTCCTGTAGGAGAGGGCTCTTCACCCGTGAAGGTGGGCAGCAGTTAGTTAGTTTAGAGATATACCTTGATCAGCGAGGTGAAGCCGGTGATAGTGCACTTGAATAGGCCTGCTAAGAGCGGAATCAATTTCGTCTTTTACTAGTTGTATAATTCTTTTTATGGCCCAAGGTGCAAAGGATATTACAAGGAGTATGGTTCTTAAGGGACCTAATATGGGGAGAATGTAAGGAAGGATTCCGTTGAATCCCCAGGAGGCACCTCCTTGGGCTTCTCGCTCACATTTGCGGTTAGCAATTCCTTCCCTAAGTTTGGACATGGAATCTTTGACTAAGCCAGAATGGTCAGTAAAAGCAACATTCCTCACCTAGTGTGGCACAAAGTCCTCCTTCCTTAAGGAGAAGTAGATCTAGGCCTCTCCTGTTTTGGAGAACAACTTCTGATAAGGATGTAAGGGATTTTTCGAGATGGGTGATGGAGTTTTCAATGCGTGCTAAATCTTCATCTATAGCAGCTCTCAGGTGGGACAAACCTTGCTTTTGGAGAACGACAGTGGCGGTTCCAGTACCTAGGCCAGCAATACCTAAAAGAGAGGCAATAGTGACAGCCATAACAAGTTCTCTTTTGTTCCTTGATATGGTTGGAGGTTGTGCATCCCAGTATTGATAAAGGTCTTCTCCTCTACGGAAGATGACGCAGGGCAGCACAGCTATTAAGAGGCACACTTCTTTAGTCTTGTTGAGGGCTTTTGCTGATACACAAGGAGTAAGCCCTGTGGAAGAGCATAGCCATTTTACCCTTGTTGGGGGAATGTAGAATTTACCTGTTGGTGGAGAGGATGACTGTGCACAGACCTTATTAAAGGAGGAGGGGATAGTACCAATGCAATGTCCGGAGTAAATAACAGATTGCATGGTGAGGCCTATTTTTGTTGTATTCCAAGAGCATTGGGGAGGATTATCATCGTTTGAAGTATTAAATGAGGTATTAAGGGCGACAGCGTCATAAAAAGGGGGGTTGGCAGAAAAACATAACCAACAACTATGGGTAAAGTTAGGCTGGGCGGAGTTTAGGGAGAGAAAGGCAGCTTGGAGCACTGACCAGAATGGGTTATAAGTTGGTTTAGGGGGAAATGGACTTGGCCCAGTGGTTAGGGTGTCCGTCTACCACATGGGAGGTCCGCGGTTCAAACCCTGGGCCTCCTTGACCCTTGTGGAGCTGGCCCATGCACAGTCCTGATGCACGCAAGGAGTGCCCTGCCACGCAGTGGTGTCCCCCACGTAGGGGAGCCCCACGCGCAAGGAGTGCGCCCCATAAGGAGAGCCGCCCAGTGCGAAAGAAAGTGCAACCTGCCCAGGAATGGCGCCGCCCACACTTCCCATGCCTCTGATGACAACAGAAGCGGACAAAAGAAACAAGATACAGCAAATAGACAAAGAGAACAAACAACTGGGGGAAGGGGGGAATTAAATAAATAAATAAATCTTTAAAAAAAAAAAGTTGGTTTAGGCTCCATGGAAGTTTTTGAGGGCAACAGTGTTAGGCTGGTAGCAAAGGAAGAATGGGTTGAAATGATTTGATTGGTGGGTTTGTGAGGAGGGGTAGTTGCGATTTGAGGGGATGGGGGTGAAGCTTGGCAAGGAGGGGGAGCGAGCACTATATTTGACCCAATGGCGATTGATGGTTGCCATACTGCTTCCTTTTTTATCATGATAAGACTCCCTGGGTTAGTCCCTGATACATAGAGCCTGATACCCCAGGTTTGACCAATTGTCCAAGCAAGGTTATTGGGGAGCTGTACAGTGATATTTAATCCTATGCAGGTCCCTGGGGTAGTGCGGCCGAGCCCATCAGTGGAAGAAGGTTTGCAGCGAAGGGGAGTTCCGTGTTAGGGTAAGATATTGATCGGTGGTACTAGGTTTCCAATCAGTGGCTAATGTTTCACACCCCCAGTATGCACAATAGTATTGATTGGGGGCGTTGCAATAGGTTTTTCCAGGATTTGAGGCTGGGCACATGTAGACCTGGCTGAGGTTAAGATTTTGGCGTACACCAGCACGGCCTCCTCTACGGGAACTACTGGAGCCGCTATTGGCATTGGGGAAAGTGCCAGGGAGAAACAGGGTAGTGACATTAAAGATAAAGGAAGGTGCCCCCGCGGTAATGGTGGAATTTACAATTTTTGAATCTTCCCATCGTATTAGGGACCAATTCCAAGGCTGGTGGGGGTTAGTTTCAAGGGAAGTGGTGCTTAGGTTATTGAACACACTTTGCAGGAAAAAATGTAGGGCGACAGCCTTAAATGGCAGTGGGCTTAATAAGGCCATGTTACCAAGGGCTGTAGGTGTTTAAGGAAGGCAAGCTAGCAGGGTGAAGCACCCTACAATGCACAAATACGTTACGGCAAGAAGGGTTTTTTCTAGCAGGTTCCAATCTTTTGGGGCAATGGTTGCTAATCCGGCTGCGAACAGCAATGCCAAAAAGCCAATTGGCAGGAGCCAATAGTTATTGTGGCAATAATTCATGTGGCTTTAGTGATGGAGCAAACCTGTACGCTGAGCTTCTTTAAGTTGCAGGCTGTATGTGGATTCTCTGCGTGGAACTTGAAATCCAATGAGGTTTCTCCGTGCAGGTTACAGCAAGGTTGGCGGTTTTTTGTTGGCGACGTGCTGGAAGAGAAAAAAAAATTTCTTTTCTCAGGGAGGGATTTGTTCCCTGGAAAGGTTGTTGTTAAAGGGGAGAGGGTTTTTTTCCAATAGTGGAGGATTAACATGTCTTATTAATCTTTCAGGAAGCCAGAGAGGGCCTTCTTTTTCTTGGTCATATATGCAAGCAGAGCCTCACCCCCAGATGATAATGGGGTTGGGCCCATTCCATTTCGATGTTGAGGGGTTGCACCACATAACGGTGGCTTGTCGCATTTGTGTTTTGGGATGCCAGTGCCTATCGGCTGCAGAGTGCCCTTCTTGATCCAGAGTTAGGAAGTTGAGGACAAAGAGAGCATGATGTAAAAGATCTCGGGGGCATTGTTTTGTGAGATCGAGAGTGCTATCAGCTAGACGGCACAAGGCATTTTTTAGGGTGCGATGTGCTCATTCTACTATTCCTTGGCCCTGAGGGTTGTATGGTATTATGTACGATTTGTAATTTTTGACAGAAGGTTTGAAAAATTTTTCCAGTGTATCCAGGTCCATTGTCTGTTTTAATGAGCTGAGGCTGGCCTAGAATATTGAAACAATGTAGTAAATGAGAGATAACGTGTTTTGAAGCTTCTCCTGATTGTAGGCTAGCTAAAATAAATCCACTGTATGTGTCAACGCAAACATGAATATATTTGAGTTGCCCAAAACTGGCAAAATGGGTGATATCCATTTGCCAGATTTCGTTTGGGATAAGTCCTCTTGGGTTGACTCCTAGGTGAGGGCCTGGCAATTGGGTTACACAATTTTTGTAGGTTTTAACTATTTCCCTTGCTTGTTCTCTAGTAATATTGAATTTTAGTTGGAGAGTGTTTGCATTTAGGTGATGTTGTGCATGGGCTTGGGAAGCTAAGGTAAAAGAGTTGCAAAGATTGGGACATATTAGCTGAGTGGCAGCGTCTGCTAATGCATTGCCTTCTGCAAGAGGGCCTGGTAGACTTTGGTGGGCACAGAGATGCCCTATGAAGAAGGGGTGCTGTCGTTTGAGAATTAGTTTTTGCAGCTGTGAGAATAAGGGGACTGCAGTGGAGGAGGGCTTGATAAATGGAGTGGTTTCTAATAGCGGTATAGACTGGGCTATATATGCACTATCAGTGTATAAATTAAAAGGTTGGTTTTGAAGGTGGGAAAAAACTTGCAGGACTGCGTAGAGCTCGACAAGTTGGGCTGAAGTATAGGGAGAATGCACGGAAAAGGCTTGACCCTGAATGACGTAAGCTGCAGTCCCATTAGCTGATCCATCAGTAAAGACTAAGGTGGCCGAGTCTATGGGTTTTGTTTTAGTGACTTTAGGGAAGGTGAATTGATGGATTTTGGCGAACTGAATTAATGGATCACCAGGGTAGTAGTTATCAATATTGCCTGGAAATGAAAAGCATGCAATAGCCCATTCATTGTTGGTTTGGGAGAGCCAATGGATTTGATCCTGAGTGTATGGAACGATAAGGGAATCGGGGTCTTTTCCAAACAATTGGCTTGATCGGGCAATAGACTAGCTTGACTGGTTGGGGTATTTGGCCTACTTTCGTTGGGGTTTTTGTTAAGGGGGCTTTCAGGCATATTAATTATTACTGAGCTGCATGCTGAAGTGGGACGAGAGTGCTCCTTCAAAGCTTCCTTTCCCTTTTTGCAAAGTTCTTGAATGTCTGGAGCAGAAAAATGGACTTTTATGGTTTCAGAAATAAGACTCCAGTAAGAAAAGGCAGTAACTGGGACTTTTTCTGGCCCAAAAGTTTTGTAATAGTCTTGTAGGCAGTCTCCGACCCTTTTCCAACACTTATGATCTATGGTACCTTCTAGAGGGAGCCAAGGGCAGGTTTTTAACAAAAATTCAAAAAAGCATGTGAGATCCTGCGACGGTTTGCTCGGTCGGTAGAGGTGGGGTCTGGCTGTGGACGAGGGGTCGGTCCAGCTCTGGAAGAGGGGTCGGTCCCGCTTGGGATGAGGGGTCGGTCCCACTTGGGACGAGGGGTCGGTCCGGCAGCAGACGATGGATTGGTCTCACAAGGGGTTGCACGGTTCGGCTGATGGGGTCGCCCGGCGAAGCCGGCGACGAAGGGGTCGCCCGGAGAAGCAGGCGACGAAGGGGTCGCCTGGAGAAGCAGGCGACGAACTGGGGACAAGGGAGGCCAGGCCCTTGTCGGGGGCTCTCAGGACTGGAGGGCGCACGGCAGAAAAACTACCGCGGAGACAAGGTAAACACGCAAGTCCACTTTACTGAGGGAGAGGCAACAGTCCCATAGGGGCTGGGGAAGGCTGACTGGTCGAAGCCATGCCCTGTTCTGATTGGTTGCCGGTGAAAGGTCAGTGGGCGGTACTGGATGGGGGAGGGGTGGTGGTTAGGGATTGGCTGTTGCTGTTGCTGGGGGAAGGGGCAGGGTTTAGGGACCGGTGGCCACCGCCGCTGGGGTGGAGGGCAGACTTGAGTTTCCCGCCCACACCTGGCTGTTGCCGCCGCCAGGGGGAGGGAAAAGGGCAGACTGGATTTTTCCGCCCACACCTGGCTGTTGCTGCTGTCGTGGGAGGGGAAAAGGGCAGACTGGATTTCTCCACCCACGCCTGGCTGTTGCTGCTGTCGGGGGAGGGGAAAAGTTCAGACTGGAATTTTCTGCCCTGCGCCTGCGCAGGGAGAGGGAAGAAGAAGGGTGCCGCCCCACAAGGCATCGGGTGGCGCCATCTGGGAGAAGGGGCAGCCGCGGAAGCATGGCTGCCGAGAAGGGGAGACCCGAGGGCACTCTGCGCCCATGCCGAGCTTCATTCAGGGGTGGCGGTGAGTCTGACCAGCCACCCTATTATGGGGGCAGCGGCTTGGCCTGCCACGGCTGCTCCCCCGCCAGGCCAGCAAACCACACTTCAGCCCGAGGGGTGACCACAAGATCCTTTTTCTTAACTCTAGTTCCTCATGCCTTGAGTGCCTCTTTCAATTGTTTCATATATAAACTATATATGGGAAGTTCCTTGTCCCATGGTGGGGGAGGGGGAGCCTACCTTTTCACTTTTTTCTTTTTTTTCTTTCTTTCTTCTTTTTGCTGACACTGGGTGATTTTTCAATGGATCTGTCTCACGAGCAAGTCCCCCGTGGCGATCTCGGGTGATGGATCTGTCTCACGAGCGAGTTCCCTCATGGCGATCCCGGGTGCGGTGAGTGAGAGCGCTCTCTTCTTTAGTGCAGTGTTCTATCCCTCAGAGGTTTTGGGCCCCATGTTGGGCGCCAGTTTGTCCCGGCCAGTGGGACGATCAATGGGAGCTCCGGATCCTAGGAGGATAAGAATGGTATGGGACAAGAGAGACACAAGGAATGACAGCAAGACAGTATTGTGATCAAGCTGCAAAACTTTATTGAGGGGACTGAGCATATATACTCTAGGGAGAAGGGGGGGTGGGTAAGGATAGGTGGCAGTCTGGGATTGGCCGCTGCTGTTGCTAGGGCAAGAGGCAGATTTGAGGTAAGAACTTTTGGCGGGAACTGGTTGTGTAAAGAAGGGGGGAGGGTGACCTAAGCTATTGTTGTATCAGTTCGGGCGGCCATGTTACCAGCATTGCTGAAAGGTAGATTCTATGCATGCTGCCTTAATCGCCCACAACATTTTAGTACCTTGACTATATCATACCACTGCCTTCTTGCCTCCATGGTTTCAGGTGAGAAATCAGCACTTAATCTTATGGAGCTTCCCTTGTATGTGATGGTTTTCTTTTCTCTTGCTGCTTTTAGAATTTTCTCTTTGTTTTGGGCATTGGATAATTTGACAAGTATATGTCTTGGGGTGGGCCTGTTGGGGTTTATGATGTTTGGGGTGCACTGTGCTTCTTGGATATGTACATCCATCTCTTTCAGTAGATTTGGGAAGTTTTCAGCCATTATTTCCTGCAACACTCCTTCTGACCCCTTTCCTTTCTCTTCTCCTTCTGGGATGCCTATAATACGTATGTTTGTGTGTTTTTCAATGTCATTCAGGTCCCTAAATCCTAGCTGGATTTTTTCTATCTTTTTATCGACCCCTTCTACTATCTGTTTGATTTCTGATGTACTGTCTTCCACATCACTAATTCTCTGCTCTGCCTCTTCTAATATGCTGTTATTTGCTGCAAGTGTATTTTTGATTTCTTGAACTGTGGTGTTCATTCCCATCATATCTGTTATCTTTTTGCATATGTCTGCAATTTCCCCTCCAAGTGTTGTCTTCATATTGTTAACCTCTTCATTAAATTTGTCTGTGATATGTGTTCTGAGATCTTTAATTACTTGTGTGAAGTTCTGCTCCCCTTCCTGGTTTTTAGTTTGTTCATTGGATTCAGCCATGTTTTCCTGATTACTGGTTTGGTTTGTAGATTTTTGTTGCTGTCTGGTCATCATTTTATCTTCACGGGTTTAATCACTTCCTTAACTTCTTTGTCTAGTCCTGGGGATTAATTAGGTCTTGTTTTTGCATAAGTGTATATCTTCTCTTTGTCACTTTGTTCTTCTTATTCTAATTTCTTATTGCTGGCTGAGTTCACTTTAGGAAACTATTAGGGCCAGGAAAAGGCAATTGTGTAAGCAAGGAAATTGTGTAAAGTAGTATTGGTAATAAATGTTAACAGAGCAACAATATGATATCTGGGAGGATGGATATTAGATTCATGTAAGTTGTGTAGAGTTATAGCAGTAGGTAAAGTATCTATAATGAGGTAGTCGACTGAACATGGGAGGAATATGGTATGAATTAAAAACCTAGTGTTTTCATGAGAGAGGGAAAGAGAAAAGAAAGGCAGTAGTTTCAAGAGTGGATAAAAGAGAGAAAATAAAACAAAGGTACTAGAAATTAAGAGTTAGACAATTTGGGGATCAAAGAAAGGGAGGTGGAATATAGGAGAGACAGTAGATGATGGATAATATCAAGATGCAGGGGAAAGGGGATAGTGTAGTTAACCAAAATCAATTCACACAGAAATGAGGCAACAGAGGATGAGGAAACCCAGCAAAAGTGAGGTGTTTCCTGCAGCACCTATTTTACACTTAAGATAAAATAAAATAAGAAGAAAATGAGGGACAAGAGAGAAAAAAAAAGAGAAGAAAGAAAGAATAAGGGGGTGGGTAAAGGGAGGGGAACAAGTAAGGAAAAGAAAAAAAGATATAGAACAACCACAACAGCAACAACAAAAACTCCCCTAAATAACTAAAAAAAAAAAGACTTTGGGGGATACGATGGGAGAAAATACTAGGAGATAATGCAATGTTAGCAATCAGGACAATAAAAAATAAAATAAAAATAAACAAAACAAAACAAAACAAAAACAAAAAAGAAAAACGCAAATGTTGAGGGCTAGGACATTCAAGGACCTCTGATGGACCTCAGGGCGTGATGGATTCAGGGATGGAAAATCTGTGATATTGCAGACTCAAGAGGTGTGAGTCTCTGGGGTCTGGGCCACCAGGGTTTAGGGGATTCAGACCTGGCAACCTCAAATCTGGTTAACAGGGAGCCTGGGAGCACCGCAGTGCAACACAGCCTTCAGGGATCCCAGCAGCTGGGATAGGACCAGCCAGCCCTATGGGGGAGGTCACATCCACAAACTCTGACCTATGTGTCAGAACCCCACAATTCACCCTCTCACTTGGGTCTCTTCTGTGGCTGTATCACCAATTCAACTTCAGGACACCTCCCACCCTGTAAGCCCTCGAAATGGCCACCTGGGGGCGCCTCTACACTACAGCCAATTTAATGATGCTGCAGATCAGTAGCCAGGCCCAGGGGGCGGGGCTCCAGCCAGAAACACTGATATCAGAGTCCAAAACCGAAATTCCCACACTTCACAAAATATTCCCCTAATCGGCTTCCAGACGTCTCCCACCCTGCCAGTCCCTGAAACAGCCTCCTGGTGATGTCTCTTTATTGTGAGCAATTTAAGCCACTTCAGACTGGCCTTGGGGGCGGGGCTCTAGCCAGAAGTGCTATTATTTGTGTCTGCAATCAAAAATCCCTGCCTCACAATAAAACTCCTGTCTGTCTCCCCAAATCGGTCTTCGAAGGCCTCCTGCCCTGTTAGCTCCCAATAGTGCACTCAGGGCTTATGAATTCCCCAGTACCACAGAGCCTCCAGGAATCACCACTGCAGCACCAGTGCCACAGCTCCACCCACCCCAGGAGGGAGTGTCCCACATGCAGTCCCCACCTCCATGTAATAGAGCCTCAATTTTATCTTATATATGAATTTTCTCTGTTACCTCCCCACCAAATCAATGTCCAGACATCTCCTGCCCTGCAAAATCCTGAAACAGCCTGGTCCCGAAGAATTTCCAATGCTGCCCAGCTGCTTCTTTGCAGGAGAGATTGTCAGGTGCACTCACTCAGCCACCATCTTGCCCCACTCCCCATTTACATATTGATGCTCCACAAGGTTCAATCTTCTCACTTTCCTTCTCATTCACTGTAGTCTATTCAATGACCACATCCAAACCTACTGTTTCAAGGAGGAGGCCAAGGACTCTTAACTTTTCATATCTAGCCCAGTTCTCTCTCCTAAGTCCCACATGTGAATTTCTCACTTGTCTTTCATAAATCTCTCAAACTAAGGCTGTTACTCCACAGGTCTAAACCATTTTCTTTTTCAGTATGAATGTCACCACCTCCTGCCCAATTCTCTAAGCCAGAAACCAGATGATTTCCTTTATATTTCCCACTCTATCATTCTGAAATAATATTAGTCTGAAGATGTGTCAATACTATTTCCTAAATATATCTTCTCAATTCCACACCACCTCCTCATTTCTCACTGTAGACTTAGTCCATTATTTCATCACTGATAGCCTGGATTATTGTCACAAGCCTCCAAATATTTTCTCTGCTTCTGGTCCATCCTCCTTCAAATTTATCTTCTACACTGCAGCTAGGACAGGTATAAAATTCAAAATATTTCTTATCTAAAACTATTCAATTATTTATATAGTTTGCATAATAAAATTCAAATCCAGCATTTTAGAACAGAAATCTCCAAACTAGACATTATCCACCTCTACAACTCATCTGTGAATCCCCCAACAGAATTATCTTACACTAAAGGTCAGCATATTCTAAACAGTGTTCCAAGGAACACTTCTTTCAGATATTAATAAAATTCTGGTCTAATAAGTTTGTGAACATGGGGAAATGAACTTAAACACAGTGATGGGCAGAGAGTGTAAACTATAATGTAAACTGTAATATACTTTAGCAGCAATGTTCCAAAATGTGCTCATCAATTGTAATAAATGTACCACACTAATGGAGGATGTTGTTAATGTGGGAAAATGTGGAAAGGGTTCGGAGTGGGACATATCAGAATACCCTCTATATTTTTTGTAACATTTATGTGGTCTAAGTATCTTTTTTTAAAATTTAAAAGTATATTTAAAAAAATAAACACAGTAATGGGCATTGAGGATATCCAAATAAGGAACAGAGAAGATAAAGTTTGAGTGCTGAACTCCTGTTTTTCACTGAATAGCTACTAACATCTGAAGGTATTCAGTTTGGGAAATGTTACCAAAAGCATTTGGGAAAACCTAAAGTTCTGACAATATGCTCTACTCTCCTATTTCTTCACCTCTGCCTGGTGAGCCATCCATTCATTCAGTCATTCATTTGTTCATACACTCCAAAACAATCATTGGATATCAACTAGTATATGCTTTACATTCAGGGGGAGAACATGCTCTTGGTGACCCAAACTTTGTAAACGTATGATTAAAACAGTCAGGATAAGTGCTCTGAATTTTGGAGCATAGTGTAAGGATCTGAGTTTGGCAGATCAATCGAAAACAAGCTTCCCCCTCCCCCCCTTGACAGGGATATCCCTCAGATAGGAGTCAAATTTTTTTTTTACTTTAGGTATTAAATGGAATCTTAGGTGTTAAATGAGCATATATTTACAGATGTCATATCTTTCCTTTAGGTTGATCCTTTTATTGTTATGAAATCTCCCTCTCTGTTTGTAGCGGTATAGGTAAAGTATATGTACATGTCATGAAAGTTAAGTTGGTACCAAATGAAACATGATTTTATATATTAAGGATGTTGCATTTTAACCCCATGGAAAACACAGGAAAAGGAAATGACAATATATCCATATAGGAAAAGGAATGCAATCAATGTGGTACAATTCAAAACATCCAATACATATAATAGTAGGAAAAAAGGGTTGTGTTTCAAATGAATTCTTACCTTAGGGCAAACTTTCTGGATAGAGTTAAGAAATTCATAATAATAATAATTTGAAAGAGTAAACTAGGCTGATGGGACAGTAGTGATTGTGAGATTATTCTAGATAGATATTTTTCATTATGTTCATGTATCTAATCAAGAAAACTAATATATTTTAAATAAAATGCAGATTTCTGGTTCTCCACACCAAATCACAGATAAAAATATCTGAGTATAAGGTATAGAAAATAGTATTTTAAATATGTTTCCTACAAGATTTTCATGTACAATAAAGATCGAACCTTTCTGTTGGGAGACTGTAATGAATTCAATAATTGAAAGGTTCAGAATCCTTGACGTAAGTCATATATATTGGCTTCTTCATTCTCCACTGACCACTAAAATATTATATGCCTGGAGCACAGTTTAACCTCCTGCCACAATGTCTTTAAATTATAGTTTTGTTTTTTATTTACCAAGAAAGGGTTCTTATTTGCTAAAAAAAAAAATTATCTTTTTTATTATTGTTCTTTTTTATTAATTGTCTCTAATAACAGTTATATGTTATTTAATTATCCCTGTAAAAGCTATCACTTTCAGCATTCTTGCATCAGGAAAACTTTTTCTTAAGAATGGTATGTTTCCTTCTCTGTGAAAAACAAATATGTAATTGCTTTTTAGCCTGAGAAATATTTAACAAAAATGATAAAAGCATGGCTGCCCTGATGGAAGGGGCTGAGGGTCAGAACTGTGTACTCTCAGTTTCCTCCATGACTCCTGCATTAATTTTCTCACTGCTGTAATGGATTCCATATAATGGGTTGGCTTACCAACAGGGATTTACAGACTCAAGGTTTCAGAGGCCAGAAGGCTTGCTTCCTCCCAGAGTCAGTACTTAGAACTCACCAGCCATGTTGGTGCTCCTTGGCTTTTCTGTCATGTGCTGATGCATATGGCTGCATCTTCTCCTTTCTCTTCTGGGTTCTGTTGACTTCCAGCTTCAGGCTGCTCCCAGAGCTTCCTTTCCACATCCATTTGCTTTGCTTATAAGGACTTCAGCGACACTGGATTTAAGGCCCATATATTCAAAGGTCCTATTTACAAAAGTGTTCCCACCCACAGACCAGGGGTTGGAACCTGAACATACCTTTTGTGGGGGACATTATGCAATCCCCAACACCAAAGATTCCCTCTGACAACTCACCTTTCCAATGGGACCCAGAAAGCAATCAAAAAATCATTAAGTGAAAAATCACTTTGGAAATCAGTATTTCAAATGTCCACAATTCTCACTTTGCCCTGAACACTAATTCAGTCAAATTTGATGCAATTTGTATTAACTCTCTTTGTGAGAATGTTTACTTTTGCCTTCTTTATGGCTTTAACTTCTTTAGTGCTTTAGTTTCAAGAGAATTTTATAATTATTTCTATAAATATGTGTTTGTGCATATACTAAAAAACCGTTATGGAAAGATGGGGTACAAATAGTCTGAATACATATTCATTATTATTATCTTTATTGAAATCTTGTGAACTCAAATGGCTTCTATTACTTTACAATGATTCTTCTGGGAAGATGGCAGATTAGCAAGACAGAGGACTCTCTTCTCTTCCAGAAAAATAGCTAGAGGACAGGCAGAAATGGCCTGGAAAGAAACTTCTAGGGGTCAGGACCCCAGCGGAAGCCTGGACACCACCCAGGAGATAGAGGGGCAATGGAAAAGAACCATGGTGGCAAAACTATGAGTACATGCTGCAGTTTCCAGTATCCACCCCCACCATATAGACACTTTGAATTCTCAGGCCTCAGGGCCACTGGCTACAAAGGGGGACCCACCTCCCAGAAGTGAGGAGAGAGCAACAAAGCCTAAGGCTGGCTGCTTTTGACCCACAACTTTGGTCTGCTGTGCCCTTGAGCTCCTGCAGCCTGGGTGGGGCCCTGCTATTGTTTGCCTGGGAGCCAGCAGGGGACTAATTGCCCTCTCTATAGACCAGGAATGACTGTTTGAATTAGGGGGCTCTTAGCCTCCAGGCAGGATCCTCTATCACTGTGATCTGGTCTGGTGGATGTAAACACACTCTGACCAGGCTTTGAATTGAGAAGGCTGACAAAGAGTGCCATGGCTGGACCAAGGAAAAGCATATAAGGAGCACAAATAAGCAAGAGAGGCATTTTCTGGTCTTTACAGTCTCCCTCCCCAAGGGCCTAGGAAGCAGGTCTGCAACACATTACTCAGGGCCCAGATCTGAGCAACTAACAGGGAGTATCCTAAGACCCAGAACAAGTTGAACCAAGAATCAAGGACACCAGTAACACACAGCCTCCTGCCGCTAAATCCCTATGAAAGGAAAGTGAGCATCTGAGTAAACTCACGATTCAAATCAGATGCCTAGACATCAGGAAAAAGTTACAAGTCATTCTGAGAAAAGAGAAGAAATGACCCAAGAAAAGGAATCTATCAAAGTCCCCAGAAGAGACACAGGATTTCAGACAACTAACCAAGGAGATGCATACAAACTTCCAAAATCAAATTAATGAATTGAAAGATGATATGGATAAAAAGATAAAAGATATCAAGAAGACAAGTGAGCACAAAGAAGAATTTGGAAGCCTGAATAGAAAAGTAACACTTTATTGGAATTGTAGTTGGTGCTGGGTTTGAGATATATGTAGGGGATTTGAATCTCTGGACTGATAATATGACACCCAGGCCCAGAGCCTCAACAGACTTCAGCTCCTACACTTTGATTTATTGGACTTACTCCACTCAGCTAACATGGAGTTGAAGAAGGTCAACCACCACAACATGGAGCCTAGAGTGTCTACAACTAGAAGCGGGAGGAGTGCATCCAGTACCCATGTGGAATCTAAGCCCTCACTTGACATAGGTGTGCAATGGACACAACCAATCCAATGTCCACAGAGAAAATGTGGAATGGGTGTGGGAACGGTAGCCATGGGGGCTGCTGGGTGTGGGGAACGGGAGGAAGAGATGAGATGTGGAGGCATTTTCGGGACGTGGAGTTGTCCTGGATAGTGCTTCATGGACAATTACGGGACACTGTAGATCCCCCCAGGGCCCACTGGATGGAACGTGAGAGAGGCTGGGCTATGATGTGGACCATTGACTAAGGGGTGCAGTGATGCTCAGAGATGAACTTTACCAGGTGCAATGGATGTGTCATGATGATGGGAGAGAGTGTTGCTGTGGGGGGAGTGGGGGGGCGGTGGGGTTGAATGGGACCTCATATTTTTTTTAATGTAAATTAAAAAATAAATAAATAATTTAAAAAAAGACAGTAAAGACAGGAATTAGGAGGCTTGAGGACTGAACAAACTCACCCACAACAATAAAATTATTCATTACAAAAAGGCTCTTAAAAAAAAAAAGAAAAGTAACAGAACTCAGGGTAAAGAAAGACACAATAGTGGGATAAAAAACAAATTAGAGGGCAGCAGTTGTAGCTCACGTGGTCGAGGATCTACTTTTCATGTACAAGGTCCCAGGTTTGATCCCTGGCACCTAATAAAAACAACAAATGAAAAAATGAACTCTCACTGCAGAGCAGATGTAGCTCAGTGGTTGGGCATCTGCTTACAATGCACAAGGTCCTGGGTTCAATTGTCAGTACCTCTTTAAGAGGAAACAAACAAAACAACAACAAAACATTAGAGGCATACAACAGCAAGTTTGAAATGACAGAATAAACAATAAGTGATGCAGAAGACAGAACAGCAGAAATGGAAGAAAGAAAAGAACAGAAAGAGAAAAGAATGTGAAAAATTGAGCAAGGGCTCAGGGAGTTGAGTGATAACAGAAAACACAACCACATGCATGTCATGTCAGTTCCAGAAGGGGAAGAGAAGGGAAAGGAGTAGAAAGAGTATCTGAGGTAATAAGAGCTGAAAATTTCCCAACCCTTATGAAAGTAATGACCTTGCATGTCCAGGAAGCACAGTGTACCCCAATCAGAATAAATGTGAATAGACCTACTTCAACAGGTCTATTCAGATTCATAGTAGGTCTAACAGGACTACTCCAATTGCCAAATGTCAAAGATAAAGAGAAAATTCTGACAACAGCAATGGAGAAGCAAACTATCACATACAATGGATGCCCAGAAAGATTTTTTTGTGGATTTCTCATCAGTACTTGAAGAAGAGAAGACAATGGCATGATGTAATTAGGATACTAAAAGAGAAAAACTGCCAGCTGAGAAATCTTTATCCACCAAAATTGGCCTTCAAATATGAAAGGTGCATTTAAAATACAAAGAAAACAGAAATTAAGAGAATTCATAAAAATGATTCCATTTTGTAGGAAATATTAAAGGAGACCTTACCACCTGACAGAAAAAGACAGGAGACAGAGGTTTGGAAGAGATTATAAAAGAAAGAATAGCAGAAAGGATAATCAAGAGAGTGAAAATACAGACAGAAATAAGACATGACATATGAAAACCAAAGAATAAAATGATAGAAGTAAATAATGCATTTACAGTAATAACATTGAATGTGAATAGATTAAACTCCCCAGTCAAAAGATATAGGCTGGGAAGCAGACATGGTTCACCTGCTAGAGAATCCATCTACCACATGGAGGGCCCAGGGTTCAATCCCCAGGGCCTCCTGACCTGTGTGGTAAGCTGGCCCACGTGCAGTGTTGCTGCACTCAAGGAGTGCTCTGCCATGCAGGGATGCCCCTGCATAGCGGTGCCTTATGTGTAAGGAGTGCACCCCACAAGGAGAGCTGCCCTATGTGAAAAAAAGGTGCAGCTCACCCAGGAGTGGCACTGCACATGGAGAGCTGACACAGCAAGATGATGGAACAACAAAAAAAGACAGTTTCCCAGTGCTGCCAGATAATGCAAGCAGACACAGAAAAACACACAGCACATGGACACAGAGAGCAGACAATGGAGGGGTAAGAGGATAGGAATAAATAAAATAAATCTTAAAAAAAAAGATACAGGCTGACAGAATGGATGGAAAAACATGAGCCATCCATGTGCTGCCTACAAGAGACTCACCTTAGATCCAGGGATAAAAACTGCCTGAAAGTGAAATCTTTGAAAAAGATACTCCATGCTAAAAATAACCAAAAAAGATCATGTCTTCTACACAAGTAAAATAAAAAACTTGCCAACTTTGATGAGTGATTCTGCAGTTCTTTGGGATTTGAGGGTTCTATGACAATGGAAATGAGGCCATGGCCTCTTGTGGTTTAGAAAAGCCTGAGAGAAGAGAGAGAAGAGGCAAGAGAAGGAGGGGGAGGAGGGGGAGGAGGAACTGGAGGGAGGAGGGGAGAAATGGGAGATAAAGAATGGCAGGGAAGGTTCATGTGGTCAGAGAAAACCCTGCAAAGGCACTAATAGAAGAGGGGAAGCTTAAGTGAGCTAGGAGAAAAACCCTCTGACCAGGTTCTGTACTAGAGCAGAAAAGAAAAAATGCTTTAATTGATACTAGTAATGAAGTCTAGCAAGAGACTTGCTCAATTGCAAAATTCCTTTTTCCTCCTAATTCATTTTGAGTATGTCTGTGTTGATAATACTTGTTTAACTTAATACCCTAGCTTTTAGTCATTTTTAGAACTAGAGAAACCTATTCCTTGAACAGGAACCAGTCAGGATTTTTGTGGTTCCTTTGCAATGTAGGCACACCTTGTCCTTTTGGATGGCATGGAACTCTACCATCAGCAGGTGACAACTCAGAACTGTGCAGGTGAGAGATATAGTAGGAAGAAAGTGTTCCTTTCAAGCACTATAAGAGCATTATAATTATGAGAGTTTCTTTTTCCTCCACTTCACATTATCTGTATATTTTTTGTTAGGTGAAAGTGACATAACATAAAATTAAAGATTTTGACAGTACATTCTGTGGCACTTAGTACATTCAGTATGTTGTGCATAAAATTTATCTAATTTCAGAACATTTTTATTCATTCTGAAGGAAAGCTCATAGACCCAAAAGGAGTTACTCCACCTTCCCCACTCCCCTCAACCCCTGCCAGCCATTAATCCTCATTCTGTCTCTCTTTATTTGCATAGTATAGTGGGGGGTAGGGGGGTGGGAACCTCATATTTTTAATGTAACATTTGTGCTCAAGGTAGCGTAAAAAAAGACAATTAAATAAAAAATTTTTTTTAAAGTTTCCATTTATATGATAGTTTTTTGACATTACAGGAATAATCTCTTTGGAGTGATTACACAAGTCCTAAAAGATGAATTACTGATAGTTTGTCCCAAGTATTGCTCTAAAATATTCCAAGTGTTGATTCACTTATAACCATAGCATTTCATAGGTCTTAATTTCCCTTGAAGATTTTCCACTTTAAAATCCTGCGTATCTTGGGAAACTACAATAATTCTGTTCATTTTAACTATTTTTATAATCTTGGGTCCTAGAATCATGACCTGTTAGTTGAAAAGGGGCCAGTAACCATCTGTTTACAATGAGATTCCCCGTTCCCCCCCACCCAGCGCACCTCCTGCTGCCCTTTATTGCGCTGCACCCTGAGCTTCAGTCTTCTGTGATGTAGAAGAATATTTATCTCACAACAGGGGGTGGGGGGTGGGGGGTGGTGGCTGGCAGCTCCTCCCAGGAGGCGTCCCCATTCCTGGCCAGGGGGATCCACGTGGCTGCCAAGCGCTGGCCGGATCTCGGGGGTGGGGAGACCCTCCTCCCAGAGGATGCAGGTAGGGGCCCCGAAGTCTAGTGGGACGGGAGCGTGCAGGAGCTCTACGTGCGCGGGTCCGCCTTGGGCCGTGGCGGGGGTGGGGCTCCTGGCAAGGGCGTGGCGGGCGCTCAGCCCAGCTGCCGGCCGCGCAGAAGCTTTCCCCACCGCTCAGCCCCGCCCCCTGAGGCCCCGCCCAGCACGCGGCGCGCCGGCTGCACCTTTCGGACCCTCAGGGGTTCCAGTCCGGCGGTGTCCTGGTGCTTGGGCCGGGCCGAGGCTCCGCGCCCGGCAGCAAGCGCCGGCCCGGAACCCTCAGGCGGAGCGCACGGTGCCTTCTCAGACGCAGGCCTGCTCCTGGCTCGGAGCTCGGTACGTGTGCGGTACGTGTGCGGGGCGGCGGGGTGGGCCAGGGCGCGGGGCGCGGGGCTGCGGGCGCCGCCGGCAGCGCGGAAAAGCGGGCGAGCGGCGGTCCCCGCGCTGTGCTGAGGATGCGCCTGGCCCACGCGGCCGCCAAAGCTCCCGCTGTGCGGTTGGGGCTGCCTTCACGGGGCCTGCGGGCGGCCGGGGGCCTGGGGCCTGCTTCAGTCTTTGGCATTTTTCCAGACACGGATAACTTGTTTATTCTGTGGAAGTTAGTTGAATGAAATTACCTCCTTAGAGCTGCAGAGCTATTTACGATGTACCACCTTCTCTTATCCAAGCCCCGGTTGATAGGCATTTGTATTTTTTCCCCAGTTTTGACGGCCAGAACTTGCTGTGGGAATCATGGTACAGCAATTTGTCTTGGATAGATATCTCGGAGTGGAACTAGCAACAATGATGTAAGTTTATATATATATATATATTTAAAGATGTATTTATTTATTTAATCCCCCCTCCCCCAGTTGTCTGTTCTCTGTGTCTATTTGCTGCATCTTGTTTCTTTGTCCACTTCTGTTGTCGTCAGTGGGAGGGGAAGTGTGGGTGGCGCCATTCCTGGGCAGGCTGCACTTTCTTTCACCCTGGGCAGCTCTCCTTGTGGGGCGCACTCCTTGCGTGTGGGGCTCCCCTATGCGGGAGACACCCCTGCGTGGCAGGGCACTCCTTGTGCACATCAGCACTGCGCATGGGCCAGCTCCACACGGGTCAAGGAGGCCTGGGGTTTGAACCGCGGACCTCCCATGTGGTAGACAGATGCCCTAACCCCTGGGCCAAGTCCGTTTCCCAGTTTATATTTTTAAGAAACTGACAAAATGTTTCCCAAAGTGGTAGCACCTTTTGGCATTCTAACTAGAAATGTATGAGGGCTCCCGGTTTTCCACATCTTCTTAAACAGTTGGTATTATCTTTCTTGATTTTAGCCATTTTACTATGTCTATATGATGTCATAGCAGATTTTAATTTGTATTTCCCTAGTGCTGAAAAGAATTGAATGTTTCTTCTCCGGTGAAAGTGTTATTTACATAGTTTCCCATTTTTAAGTGCTGTTTGTCATTTTTTTTAACAAATCATTTTTATCTATATGTATCAACAAAGCATACAGTTCACCGCACAACCAGTGGTGTTTGGCAGCATCACATAGTTGTGCATTCATCACCTCCATCATTACTAGAGCATTTTCTTAATTTGAATAATAATTTAAAAAGTAAATCCATCACTTCTCCATCTGTGCTTCCTGCTGTTCACAGCTCCCCTTTTTGGCTATTCTTGCACAGATACTTTTATTTCCCCTCTGTAAATTGATTTACATTTACATTTTATGTAAATGGAATCATACAATATGTTATATAATATATTTAGTTCATAGCGATCCTCTATTTATTGTATTTATCCTTTTGTGTCTGGTTTGCTTCACTCAACATAATGTCCTCCAGGTTCATTGATGTTGTCAAATGTTTTAGGACTTCTTTTTTTTTTTTAAGATTTATTTTTTATTTATTATTCTTCCCTTCCACACCCCACCCCCAGTTGCCTGCTCTCTGTGTCCATTTGCTGTGTGTTCTTCTTGTTTCCACTGGTACTCTTGTCAGCAACACCCAGAATCTGTGCCTCATTTTGTTGCATCATCTTGTTCTGTCAGCTCTCCATGTGTGTGGCACCACTCCTGGGCAGGCTGCACTTTCTTTTGTGCTGGGTGGCTCTCCTCATGGGGTGCACTCCTTGCACGTGGGGCTCCCTTATGCGGGGGACACCCCTGCGTGCCACAGCACTCCTTGGGAAAATCAGCACTGTGTATGGGTCAGTTCATCACATGGATCAGGAGGCCCTGGGTTTGAACCTTGGACCTTCTATGTGGTAGGCAGATGCCCTATCTGTCTGGCCAAATCCGCTTGCCCATTTCTTCTTAAGTACTGCATAATATTCCATTGTGGGAATATACCACTGTTTGTTTATCCATTTGTCAGTTGATGGACACCTGGGTTCTTTCCAGCTTTTGACATTGTGACTAGCACTGCTATGAACATGAGTGTGCAGATGTGTATTTGTATCACTGCTTTCAATTCTGGGTGTAGACCCATAGTGATAGTGCTGAGTCACTGGCATTTTTATTTATTCATTTCTCTCCCCTCATCCCCGCCCTGCCCCAGTTGTCTGCTGTGTCTATTTGCTGCATAGTCTTCTTTGTCCACGTCTGTTGTCAGCGGCACGGGAATCTGTGTTTCTTTTTGTTGCATCATCTTGTTGTGTCAGATCTCCATGTGTGCAGCACCATTCTTAGGCAGGCTGCACTTTCTTTTGCACTGGGCAGCTCTTCTTCCGGGGTGCACTCCCTGCACATGGGGCTCCCCTATGTGGGGGACACCCCTGCGTGGCAGGGCATTCCTTGTGTGCATCAGCACTGCACATGGGCCAGCTCCACATGGGTCGAGGAGGCCCGGGGTTTGAACCACAGAACTCCCATGTGGTAGATGGATGCCCTAACCACTAGGCCAAGTCCACTGCTCTATATTCAACTTCTTTAGGAACTGCCCAACAGTTCTCCACAGGAGCTGTACCATTCTGCATTCCCACCAATTGTGAGTAAGAGTTCCTATCTCTCCACATCCTCTCCAACATTTGTAGTTCTCTGACTTTTTAATTGTGGCCATTCTGATAGGTGTGAAAAGATATCTCTTAGGTATGATTTGCATTTCCCTAATCATTACTCATATTGAACATTTTTTCACATGTTTTCTTGCCATTTGTATTTCTTCTTTGGACAAATATCTATTCATGTCTTTTGCATTTAATTGAGTCTTTTTTTATTTTTGAGTTGTAACATCTCTTTACATATCATGGATCTTAATCCCTTATTGGACATGTGATTTCCAAGTATTTCCTTCTGCTGAGGCAGCTGCCTTTTCACCCTTTTGACAAAGTCCTGTGAGGTGTACACGTGTTTAATTTTGAGGAGGTCCCATTTATCCATTTTTTCTTTTGTTTTGTGTGCTTTGGATGTAAGGTCCAAGAAACCACCATGTAGCACAAGGTCTTTAAGATGTTTCCCTACATTTTCTTCAAGCAGTTTTATGGTGCTTTCATATCTAGGTCTCTGATCCATTTTCAGTTGATTCTTGTATGGGATGTAAGATAGGGGTTCCATTCCATTTTTTTGGTTATAGATATCCAGGTCTCCCAGCACCATTTATTTATTTATTTATTTATTTTTCCTGTGTGCATTTTTTATTTTTTTATTTTTTTTATTATTTTTTTATTTTTATTTTTTTTAATTTTTTTATTTTTTATTGACTTTGTAATAATATTACATTAAAAATATATATGTGAGGTCCCATTCAACCCCACCCCCCCACCCCCCCTCTCCCCCCCCCAACAACACTCGTTCCCATCATCATGACACATCCATTGGATTTGGTAAGTACATCTTTGGGCACCTCTGCACCTCATATACATTGGTTCACATCATGGCCCATACTCTCCTCTATTCCATCAAGTGGGCCCTGTGAGGATTTACAATGTCCGGTGATTACCTCTGAAGCACCATCCAGGGCAGCTCCATGTCCCGAAGACGCCTCCACCTCTCATCTCTTCCTGCCTTTCCCCATACCCTTTGTCCATTATGTCCACTTTTCCCAATCCAATGCCACCTCTTCTATGTGGACATTGGATTGGTTGTGTCCATTGCACCTCTATGTCAAGAGGAGGGTCAGATTCCACCTGGATGCTGGATGCAATCCTCCCATTTTCAGTTGTAATCACTCTAGGCTCCATGGTGTGGTGGTTGTCCTTCTTCAACTCCATCTTAGCTGAGTGTGGTAAGTCCAATAAATCAGATTGTAGGTGCTGGAGTCTGTTGAGGCTCAGGATCTGGCTATCACATTGTCAGTCCAGAGATTCAAATCCCCTAAATATATCTTAAACCCCAACATTAACTGCACCTCCAGCACATTAGCATGAAAGTCTTATGAAGGGAGATCCCATCTGAGTCCAGATTCATCACACATAAACACCATTTCCAAAGAGGGGCCATCTGCCCTGGTAGTTAACCCAGCACCATTTATTGAAGGGACTTTTTCCCCATTAACATGGACTTGGTGGGTGTCTGAAAAACTAGTTGACCATGGAGGTGGGGGGTTATTTCTGGACTCTAAATTCTATTATACTGATCAATGAGTCTCTCTTTATGCCAGTGCCATGCTGTTTTGGCCACTGTAGCTTTGTAATATGTTTCAAGGTCTGGCATTGAAATTCCTCCCATGTTGCTCTTCTTAAAAAAGAAGCGCGCATGCTTTTGGTTACTTGAGTGCATTTTCCCTTCCAAATGAATTTGGTAATTGCCTTTTCTATTTCTGTCAAGTAGGCTGTTGGAATTTTTATTGGTATTACAATGAGTCTATAAATCAGTTTAGGTTGTATTGACATCTTCATGATATTTAGTCTTAGAGTACATGAACACAGAATGTCATTCCATTTGTTTAGGGCATTTTAAATTTCTTTTACCACTGTTTTGTAGTTTTCTGCATCTAGGTCCTGTACTTCTTTGACTAAGTTGATGCCTACATATTGAGTCTTTTTGTTGCTATTGTAAATGGAATTTCCCCCTGATTTCTCCTCTGATTATGCAGTACTACTGTACAAGAACTGTGATTTCTGCATGTGGATCTTGTATTCTGCCACTTTGCTGAACTCATTTCTTATGTCAAGTAGCTTTGTTGTAGACATTTCAGAATTTCCTAAACATAGGATCATGTCATCTGCTGATAGTGCAAGTTTTATGTCCCCTTTTCCTATTTGGATGCCTTTAATTTTTTTTCTTCTCTAATTACTCTAGCTAGAACTTGTAGTACAATGTTGAATAGCAATGATGATAGTAGGCATCCTTGTCTTTTTTTTTTTTTAAAGATTTATTTATTTATTTAATTTCCCCCCCTCCCATGGTTGTCTGTTCTTGGTGTCTATTTGTTGCGTCTTGTTTCTTTGTCTGCTTTTGTTTCTTTGTCTGCTTCTGTTGTCATCAGCGGCACAGGAAGTGTGGGCGGTGCCATTCCTGGGCAGGCTGCTCTTTCTTTTCACGCTGGGCAGCTTTCCTCACGGGTGCACTCCTTGTGCGTGGGGGCTCCCCCACGCGGGGGACACCCTTGCGTGGCACGGCACTCCTTGCGCGCATCAGCGCTGCACATGGCCAGCTCCACACGGGTCGAGGAGGCCCGGGGTTTGAACCGCGGACCTCCCATATGGTAGACGGACGCCCTAACCACTGGGCCAAAGTCCGTTTCCCAGCATCCTTGTCTTGTTCCTGATCTTAGATGGAAAGCTTTCAACCTTTCCCCACTGAGTACAATGTTGGCTGTGGGTTTTTCATATATGCCTTTTATCATATTGTGGCATTTTCCTTCTATTCATACCTTTTGAAGTGTTTTTTTTTACCAAGAAAGAATGCTGGATTCTGTCAAATGCCTTTTCTGTGTCTATTGTGATCACCATGTGTTTTTTCCCTTCAATTTTTTTTTTTAAATTTAATTCCCCTCCCCTCTCCCGGTTGTCTGTTTTCTGTGTCTTTTTGCTGCGTCTTGTTTCTTGGTCCGCTTCTGTTGTCAGGGGCACGGGAAGTGTGGGCGGCGCCATTCCTGGGCAGGCTGCACCCTCCTCCGCGCTGGGCGGCTCTCCTTACGGGGCGCACTCCTTGCGCGGAGGACACCCCCACGCGGGGGACACCCCTGCATGGCATGGCACTCTCCGCGCGCATCAGCACCACGCATGGGCCAGCCCCACACGGGTCAAGGAGGCCCGGGGTTTGAACCGCGGACCTCCCATGTGGTAGACGGACGCCCTAACCACTGGGCCAAAGTCCGTTTTCCCCTTCAATTTTTTTTAATGTGGTGTATTATGTTGATGGTTTTTTTTTTATGTTGAGCTAACCTTGCAATCAGGAACAAATCCCCCTTGGTCGTGATGTGTAAGTCTTCAATAATGCTGCTGGATTCAATTTGTCAATATTTTGTTGAGAATTTTTGCATCTCTGTGTTCATTGAAGAGATTGGTCTGTACTTTTCTTTCCGTGTAGTGTCTTTATCTGGCTTTGGTGTTAGGGAGATGTTGGCTTCATAAAAAGAGTGGGGTAATTTTCCCTCCTCTTCATCATGTTGGAAGAGTTTAAACAGGATTGTTGTTAATTCTTTTTGAAATGTTTGGTTGAATTTATCTCTGAAGTCATCTGGCCCTGAGCTTTTCCTTGTTGGGAGGTGTTTGATGATGGATTCAGTCTCTTTAAATATGGTTGGTTTGTTAATTCTTGTATTTCTTGTAGTGTCAGTGTAGGTTGGTTGTGCCTTTCTAGGAATTTGCCCATTTCTAGGTTGTCATTGTTGGCATACAGTTTCTCATAATATCGTCTTTTGATTCTTTTTATTTCTGTGGGGTCAGTCATTACTTCCCTCCTTTCATTTCTGATTGTATTTATTTGCCTATTTTTCTTCTTTGTTAATCTTGCTAGCAATTTGTCAATTTTACTGATCTTCTCAAAGGACCAACTTTTGGTTTTGATTTTATCTATTTTTTTTGTTGTTGTTGTTCTCAATTTCATTTATTTCTGCTCTAATCTTTATTATTTCTTTCCTTTTGTTTTCTTTGAGGATTGGTTTGCTGTTCTTTTTCCAATTTCTCTAGGTGTTCAGTTAAGTCTTTGAGTTTAGCGCTTTCTTCTTTTTTAATATAGGTGTTTAGGGCTATAAATTTCCCTCTCCAGACTGGCTTTGCTGTATCCCTTAAGTTTTCATAATTTGTGTTCTCATTTTCATTTGTCTATACATTTACTGATTTCACTTGCAATTTCTTCTTTGATCTACTGATCATTTAAGAGTGTGTTGTTTAGACTCCACACAGTTGCAAAGTTACCTTTTTCCTGTCTATTCTTGATTTCCAATTTCATTCCATTATGATCTAAGAAGGTGCTTTGTATAATTTCAGTCTTTTCATATGTATTGAGACCTACAGTGTGCCCTACATGTGGTGTATCCTGGTGAAGGGTCCATGGGCACGTGAGAAGAATGTATAACCTGCTGGATTTGGATGCAGCATTCTGTGTGTCATTACGTCTAACTCATTTATTGTTAAGTTCTCTGTTTCCTTGTTGATCTTCTGTCCAGTTGTTCTGTCTCATAATGTGAGTGGTGTATTAGAGTCTCCAGTGATTATTGTACAGATGCTTGTTTCTCCCTTCAGTTTTGACAGAGTTTGTCTTATGTATTTTGGGGCACCGTGGTTAGGTGCATAAATATATTGTGGGTTGTCCTTTTAATTAATATATAATGGCCTTCTCTGACTCATAACTTTTTTTCACTTCAAGTCTGCTTTGTCTAATAATAGTATAGCTGTCCCTGCTCTTTTTTGGTTACTATTTGCATGGAGTATCTTTTTCCAACTTTTTACTTATAGCTGGTTTGTATCTGTGAGTCAAAGGTGGGTCTCTTGTAAGCAGCATATGGATGGCTTATGTGTTTATTATCCATCCTGTCAATCTATATCTTTTGTTTGGTGCATTTAATCCATTAACAATCAATGATAGGACTGTAAATGCATTGTTTACTTCCTACATTTTATTCTTTGGTTTTCATGTGTCATGTCATATTTTGGTGTCTTTTTTCTCTTGGTTATCCTTTCTGCTCTTCTTTTGTCTCTACTCTCCTCCAGGCCTTTCTCTTCTTTTTCTTTCAGGCTCTATGGCTTCCTTATTATTTCCTGCAATTTGGATTCTCTTTTACAAACTCTCTTAGTTTCTGTTTGTGGATATTTTATACTCACCTTCATATTTGGAGGACAGTTTTGCTGGGTGCAGAATTCTTGGCTGGTAGTTTTTCTCTTTCAGTCTCCTTATTGCATCATACCACTGTCTTCTTACCTCCATGGTTTCTGATGAGAAATCCATACTATTACTGGGCATCCCTTGTATGTGATGATTTGCTTCCCTTACTGCTCTCAGAATTTTCTCTTTATCTTTGACTTTTGACATTCTGAATAATATATCTTTTGGAGTATGTCTATTTGGATTTATTCTGATTAGGATAAGGTGGGCTTCTTAGACATGCAGGGTCATTCCTTTTGTGAGCATTGGGAAATTTTAACTATTCCCTTAAATACTATTTGTAATCCTTTTCCCTTCTCTTCTCTTTCTGGAACTCCCATCACATGTATGTTGTTGTCCGTTTTCTGTTGTCATTCATCTCCCTGAGCCTCTGCTCATTTTTTTTTCCCGTTTTTTTCCTCCCTCTGTTCTTTTCTCTCTTCAGTTTCAGCTGTTCTGTCTTTGGTATCACTTATACTTTCTTCTGTCCTTTCAAGTCTGCCTGAAATTGTTGTAGACCTTTAATGTGTTTTTGATGTCACCTATTGTGTCTTTCATTCCCATGAGCTCTGTTGCTTTTCTGTTCCACATTTCAAATTCTGTTTTTTGCTTGCTCAACGTCTTCTTGATGTCATTCATCCCTTTAGCCATATTGTCCTTCAACTCACGAATTTAATTTTGGAAATTGGTACACATCTTGTTAATTAGTTCTCTCAAATCCTGCATCTCTTCTGGGACTTTGATATATTCCTTTTCCTGGGCTATGTCTTCCATTTTCTTCTTCTGGCTCATAAATTTTTGCTGATTCTAGGCACCTGATTAGTATGTAGTTTACTCAGATGCTCAATTTCTTTGTCTTTTGTTGGGATTTGTAGCAGGAGGCTGTGTGTTACTGTTGCTCTTTGATTCTTGATTCAACCTGGATCATTAGGCTTGTCCCTGTTAGTTGCTCAAAGGTGTAACACAGCCTGGATCAATCTGAAAGGGTCCTACCTGGAGCCTAAGAGCCTTGTAATTTGAACTTTCTTATAAAAAAAGTCTCTAGCCTTCTCTGGCAGCCCCCTCCCATTTTCTGGGTAAGAAATAATTCCACTCCCTTCTCCATCTTCAACAATCAGTCCCCGTTCATAGAGGAGATTGAGAGGGTCAGGTTTCTTTACTCTCTTGCAGCCTCCTAAGACAAACAATGGCAAGGCCTCCCTGGCCTGGAAGGGGCTGTGGGACACAACAGACCAAATTTGTGGGTCAAAACCTGAGTCAGCCTTAGATCTTGTCCCTCTCTTCCCTGTTTTCTGGGAAGGTACATCCTCCACAATCAGTGCCAGCTATAAGAGAGGGAGATTGAGAATGTTGGATTTCTCCAGTCCTGTTTAGTGTCCCAAGGTAGACAACAGTGTGGAAGGGCTGGTGGGACACAGCAGACCAGAACTGTGGGTCAGAAGCTATCAGCCTTAGGCAGTGCCCCTCTCTCTCCCCTTTCTGGGGATGGTAGATCCCTGGATACCCCTTTGTAGTCAGCTCAGAGGCCTTTGTGTCCTTTTTAAATTTATTTTTAAAAGATCCTTAGATTACATAAAATGTTACATTAAAAAATATGAGAGATTCCCATATGCCCTACTCCCTACACCTCCCACTGTTCCCAACATTACTAACTTCTTGCACTAGTGTGCCACAATTCATTACAATTGATGAACAGATTTTGATGCATTGCAACTAAGCATGGGTTATAGTTTACATTGTAGTTTATACTCTCTCACACTCAATTCTGTAGGTTATGGCAGAATATATAATGGTCTGTGTATTAATCAGGGAAAGGGGTACTGATGTAAAATACCAGAAATTTTTTTTTTAACAAAGGGTATTTATTTGGGGTAGGAGCTTATAGATAGCAGACCATAAAGCATAAATTACTTCCCTCACCAAAATCTATTTTCACGTGTTGGAGCAAGATGGCTGCTGACATCTGCAAGGGTTCAGGCTTCCTGTGTTTCTTCCCTTCCAGGGTATTGCTTCTCTCTGGGTTCAGGGTTCCTTGCTTCCCAGGGCTCCAGCTTCAGCATCAAACTGCAATATCAAAACTACAACATTAAGAACACTTAACTCTGTCCTTTGCCTTGCCTTTTATCTTTGTGTCCCTGCTGATCAAAGGGTGGGGACTCAATGCCCTTCTGGCACAAGTGACTAACATAATTACCTAATCAAGTAAACCTATGAATCCAACATAATTTAATATGCCCCCCTAAAAAAGATCAGTTTACATACATAATCTGATATTTCTTTTTGGAATTCATCCATAATATCAAAATGCTACAGCCTGTATCTGTCATTGCAATGTCATTCAGGTCTATTCCAAGTCCTGAAAATGCGCCCATATTATACCTCTTTTTCCCTCTCCCTGACTTCAGCACCACCAGTGGCCATTGTCTCCACATCAATGAATAGTTTTTCCACTGATAGAACCACAGTACATCTATAGTAGAACACCAGTAAGTTCACACTAATCTATATTTTATTCTCCAATCCTGAGGATTCTGGAATGGTGATGCCTGCTCTACCTGAGAGGTGACTTTGAACTCATTTGGCTAATAGATGAGACTTTCTTGCTTGCAGTTGTTGACTTTCTCAGTTTCTTGGTATGGTGGTTGTCCATCCTCACCTCCTTGTTAGTTGTCCTGGGTGAGGCCAATGAACTGGAGAGTAGGTGTTACACCTCCACTGAGTCTCAGGGCCCAGCTGACACATGAACCATCCAGAAATTTAAGTCTTTTGGATGTACACCTACCAATTCCAGCATCAACTATAGGTTCAAATAAAAGAGATAGAAGAGGCATGTGTAGAGAAGCACATTTGAGTCCAACTCTGTCACACTTGGGAGCACAAACTCCAAAGGAGGACCCAGTGGCCAGGCAACAATCTCTGGAGCTATCTGCCCTGAACATATGAGCTGGGTATCTCTGGATCCCTCAAGTGTCCCACTATTTGTGGTAGCATCTGCTTCGGCAGTCTATGACATCCTGCAGAGACATTTTAAGTGTAAATCTCTGATGGCCTCCTGGCTTACTTTGAAGTCTCTTAGCCATATAAACTCATGTATCTTTACCTTCCCTCCCTTTAGTTCAGTGTCCAGTCTCATTCCTGGGAGTCATGTCCCATATTGGGGGAGAAAGTAATGCATTTTTATGCTGAGTTTGGCTTAGGGAGAGGGCACATTTGAGTAACATGGAGGCTCTCAGGAAATAACTTCTTAGGTATCCTACATCACTAGGATAAGTTACAAATTTAAGAGCAAAAAGTACATAAGCATAGTCATCAATCTCAAGGGTATATCAATAGGCCATCCTTTTTCACTAGTCCTTGCTCCTTGGGGGATTGTTGCTGTAGCGTTAGAGAATGTGGCAGAGCTCCCAAGGATAGGACTTCAATATTCTTTCAGTTATTGTGTGAATCTCTACCCACTGTGGCAATGCCCCATGAACATTTGAACATATTTATATACCTTGTATATATCCCCACATGAACTTCCTTCCATATATCCCCCATCATAGACACCCCACACCAGTGGTCCTCCCCTACCATAGGTGTAACCCTTTTGTTATCTAAAACTTCTTCAAAAATGAAGCCAAGAATATTTTCAAATTCACTTAATAGGAAAATGAAATAATAACGAAAGGTTTAAACATCATAAATAAAATACATAACAATTTAAGAAAACAAAAATAAAATAGGGTTAAAAAGGAGTATTTAAAAAATGAAAAATAGTTAAAAAATTAAGTTTTGCCTTTCATCACTGTAATATATGTTGTCCTATATGTACAGTTACATTTTCTTCCATTACTTCCCCAGTATTTTACCTTTTTCATTTTTTCTTCAAAGCAGTTTTAGGTCACAGTAAAGTCATACAGAATATAGGGGACTCCCATATACCCAACATCCCCCCCCCCCGTTTTTCACCTTTCCTTCTTAAGAACCTTTTTTTCATATGGATGGTACATTTGTTGCAACTGATGTACAAATATTAAAACATAGCTGCAAACTATGGTCAGTGGTTTCTATTATGGTTTACATTTTAGACCATATACCTTTATGCATTTTTGATGAAACTTAACATGGCCTATATCCATCATTGCAAGATCATACAGAACACTTCCTTTGCCCCCTAAATACCTACTCTTCCATTGATCCCTTTCCTCCCTCTCCCTCCCCTCAGGACCCACTGTGCCCACAAGGCTTCACTCCTTGAAGGACAAGATTTGTAATTCTTGCAACAATGCTGACACAGTCGTCTGTACTCCCCTATTGGGAACCACCCATACTCTCCAGAGACACCCTCCCCTGTGTTTGAGAACATATCAAGACTCCCCTGTATGGGAGTTTAACTCCTTTCCACTCATTATGTGGGTCTCCCCCACTGATCCAACACACTATGACAAAAGCATCACTTGCACCTTCTCTAGAAGACTACTCAGGTATGCCCTGTCCTAAATGTACCTCTGTCCAGCACCCTAAACCAGTAGCCCTTCCTTGTCATATTGCCAAAACAATTTTCTCAGCATTGTAGTCTCAACCACATACCTGCCAATCCCCAGTGTTCACTTGCTACCTTCCCCAACCCTTCCCCCATTTCCATGGACCATCCAACCCATCCTCCTTACCCTAGCTCCCTGTCAAGCTTGTACCACCCAACCCAATAGTATCCCTACACCCCTGTCATATCCCTTTACTGCACAACTACTCACACCTTATCATAGATTTCACCCCTATGGGCATTGGGTCACAATCTTCTCCCTTTCTATTTCCTGTAAACCTATCTTCCAGACTCTAGCTCCCTGAGTTGGCTCACTTAACTTAATTCTTATCAAAGAGGTGATGTAATATTTGTCCTTCAATGCCTGGCTTGCTTCATTCAACATAAGGCCCTTCAGATTCATTCATGTTATCCCATGTGTTGTACTGTATTCCTTCTTACAGTTGAATAATATTCCATTGTATGTATAGACTACATTTTGATTATCCATTCATCTCTTAGTGGGCATTTGGGTTGATTCCAGTTTTGGCAATAGTGAATAATGCTGCTACGAACACTGTTGTGCATAATCAGTTCTTGTCTTTTGTTTTCAGTTCTTCTGGATATATACCCAGCAGTGGAATTGACGGGTCTTATGACAGAACTACAGTTAGATTTTTGAGGAAATCCCAAACTGTCATCTGAAATGGCTGGGCCATTCTACATTCCCACCAGCAGTAGATGAGGGCATCCATTACTCTACATCCTCTCCAACACCTTAGTCCTCTGATTTCTTTAATGTCCACCATTCTGATAGAAGTAAGATGGTATCTCGTTGTAGTTTTGATTTGCATTTCCCTAATAGCTAGTGATGTTGAACCTCTTTTCATATGCTTTTTAGCCTTTTGTATTGCTTCTTTGAAGTGTCTGTTCAAATCACTTGTCCATCTTTAAAATGGGTTGTTTGTCTTTTCATTTATTTATTTATTTTTAAAAATTTATTTAATTCCCCCCTCCCCCGATTATCTGTTCTCTGTGTCTATTTGCTGCATCTTGTTTCTTTGTCCGCTTCTGTTGTCGTCAGTGGCACGGGAAGTGTGGATGGCGCCATTCCTGGGCAGGCTGCACTTTCTTTTGTGCTGGTTGGCTCTCCTTACGGGGTGCACTCCTTGTGCATGGGGCCCCCCTACGCGGGGGACACCCCTGTGTGTGTGGGGGGCACTCCTTGTGCACATCAGCACTGTGCATGGGCCAGCTCCACACAGGTCAGGGAGGCCCAGGGTTTGAACCGCGGACCTCCCATATGGTAGACGGACACTCTAACCACTGGCCAAGTCCCTTTCCCATGTCTTTTTATTTTTGAGATATAGGATTTCTTTACATATGCTGGATATTAGGCTCCTATCAGATATTTGGTTACCAAATACTTTCTACCATTGTCTTTTCCCTTTCATCGCAAACTTCTTTCTGGTGCAAATGGTTTTAATTTTGAGGAGGTCCCATTTATCTATTTTTTTCTTTTGCTTCTCATGCTTTGGGTTTGAAGTTCATGAAGACATTTCCTATTACAAGGTCTTATAGATGCTTCCCTACTTACCTTCCAAGGTCTTTATGGTCTTGGCTCTTATAATTAGATCTTTGATCCATCTTTAGTTAGTTTTTGTATAAGGTGTGAGATGGCTATTCTTTTGGATATTCATATCCAGTGTCCAAGCACCATTTCTTGAAGAGGCCATTCTCTCCCAGTTGAGTGGGCTTGGTGGCTTTGCTGAGGATCAAATGACTGTACATGCCATGATCTATATCAGAACTCTCAGTTCAGTTCCATTAGTTATTAAGTCTTCTTATGCCAGTACCATGCAATTTTGACCACTGTAGCTTTGTAGTATGCCTTAAAGTCAGGTAGTGTGATTCCTCCAATTTCATTTTACTTTGTCAGTATGTCCTTGAATATTCAGGGACTCTTGCCCTTCCAAATAAATTTCATAGTAAGTCTTTCCAATTCATTAAAAAAACGCTGTGTTTTATTGGGATTGCATTAAATCTGTAGATTAGTTTGGGTAGGACAGACATCTCAATGATATTTAGTCTTCTTATCCATGAGCAGGGAATATTCTTCCATTTATTTAAGTCTTCTTTGATTTTCTTTAACAGTTCTTTGTAGTTGTCTATGTATAAGTCATTTACTTCTTTAGTTAAATTATTTCTAGATATTTGATTTTTTTAAGTTTCTATTGTAAATGGTATTTTTTTTCTTGATTTCCTCATCAGATTGCTCATTATTGGTGTAGAGGAATGCTACTTATTTTTTTGCATTATTCTTATAACCTTTGACTTTACTGAACTCATTTGTAAGTTCTAGAAGCTTTGTTCCTGAGGGCTTTCTCTGTATAGGATCATGTCATCTGTACATAGTGAAACTTTTTTTTTCATAGTGTAACTTTTACTTTAAAAAATATATATATATATATTTATTTATTTCTCTCCTCTTCACCCCCCCAACCCCAGTTGTCTGTTCTCTGTGTCTATTTGCTGCATCGTCTTCTTTGTCCGCTTCTGTTGTTGTCAACGGCATGGGAATCTGTGTTTCTTTTTGTTGTGTCATCTTGTTGTGTCAGCTCTCCGTGTGTGTGGCACCATTCCTGGGCAGGCTGCACTTTCTTTCACGCTGGGTGGCTCTCCATATGGGGCGTACTCCTTGCACGTGGGGCTTCCCTACACCGGGACACCCCTGCATGGCACGGCACTCCTTGCGCGCATCAGCACTGTGCATGGGCCAGCTCCACACGGGTCAAGGAGGCCTGGGGTTTGAACCTCGGATCTCCTATGTGGTAGACAGATGCCCTAACCACTGGGCCAAGTCCACCGCCCCTTTTTACTTCTTCCTTTCCAATTTTGATGCCTTTTAAATCTTTTTCTGGCCTCAGTGCTCATGCAAGTACTTGTAACACAATGTTAAATAAGAGCAGTGACAGTGGACATCCTTCTCTTGTATCCAATCTTAGATGGAAACCTTTTAGGAGTTCATGATTGTCTATGATTTAGCTGTGGGTTTTTCTTGAATACCTTATATTATGTTGAAGAAGTTTCCTTCTATTCCTATCTTTTGGAGTGTTTTAATCAGGAAAGGGTGTGTTTTGTCAACTGCTTTTCCTGCATCTGTAGAGATGATCATGTGTTTCTTTTCCTTGATCTCTTTAGGTGGTATATTTTATTGATTGATTTTCTTATGTTTAATGCTCATTGCATACCCAGGATGAAACCCATTTAGTCATGGTGTGTAATTTGCTTGATGTGTTGTTCAATATGATTGGCAAGTATTTTGTTAAGGATTTTAGCATCTGATTCATTAGAGATTGGTCTGTAATTGTCCTTTCTTGTACCATCTTTGGGTTTAGTATTAGGGTAATGTTGACATCCTAGACTGAGGTAGGTTATGTTCCTTCTACTTCTATTTTTTGGAAGAGTTTAAGCAGGATTGGTGTTAGTTCTTTCTGGAATGTTTGGTAGAATTCACATGTGAAACTGTCTGCTCCTGGGCTCTTCTTAGTTGGGAGGTTTTTGATGACTGATTCTATTTCCTTACCTGTGATTGGTCTATTGAGTTCATTTTTCTTCTTTCACCAGTGTAGGCTACTTGCGTGTTTCTAGGAATTTGCTCATTTCCTCTATATTATTCTTTTTGGTGTATAATTTTTCAAAGTATTCTCTTATGATACACTTTATTTCTGTGGGGTCAGTGGTGATTTCCCTTTCCTCATTTCTTATTTTATATATTTGCATCTTCCTTTTTTTTTCTTTGTTAGTGTATCTAAGGGTTTGTCAATTTTATTGATCTCTAAGAACCAGCTTTTGGCTTTATTTTTTCTAGTCTTTTCTAATTTTCTATTTCATTTAGTTCTTCACTAATCTTTGTTATTTCCTCCATTGTACTTCCTTTGGGGTTAGCTTGTTGTTCTTTTTCTAGTTCCTCCAGGTGTGCAGTTAGGTCTTTGATTTTAGCACTTTCTTCTTTTTCAGATCAGCATTTATGGCTGTGAATTTTCCTCTCAGTACAGCTTTGCTGCATCCCATAGGTTATGCTATGTTGTGTTATTTTTTCATTCATTTCAAGGTAATTACTGATTTCTTTGCAAATTTCTCTTTGACCCACTGATTGTCTAAGAGTATATTGTTTAACTTCTATGTCTTTGTGCCTAATCTGCTTCTCTGCCCCTTGCTGATTTCCAGTTTCAGTCCTTTGTGATCAGATAAGCTACTTTGTGTAATTTTAGTCTTTCCAAATTCATTGAGAGCTGTTCTGTGGCCTACAATATGGTCTATCCTGGAGAATGATCCATGTGCTCTCAGAAAGATTGTATATTGCACAGAATTTGAGTGTATTATGTGTTTGCCAATTAGGTCCAGGTCCTCTAATGTATTATTTAGGGTCTTTGCTTCTTTATTGATTCTCATTGAGATATTCTGCCTAATGGTGATAATGGTGTATTAAAATTCCCCAGAGTAATTATAGAGGCATGTATATCCCCACTTAGTTATTTCCCTTGTTTGTCTCATGTATTTTGAGATTCCCGGGTTTGGTGCATAAATATTTATGATTGTTCTTTCTTCTCAATAGATTTCTCCTTTTTTAAATATATAGTGTCTTTTTTTGTCTCTTATAATAGTTTTGCATTTAAAGTGTATTTTGTGTGTTTTTAGTATAGCTACTCTAACCCTCTTCTGATTATTGTTTGCATGTAAAATTGCTTTCCATCCTTTCACTTTGTCTCCTTGCATCCCTGGGTCCTTGATGAGTTTATTGTAGACAGCATATGGATGGTTCATATTTCCTTATCCATTCTGCCAATCTGTGTGTCTTGACTGAAGAGTTTAAGCCTGTAACATTCAATGTTATTACTGTCAGTGAATTACTTATATTAGCCATATTTTTTTAGACTTATATATGCCATATGTTGTTTTTATTTCACTTCTTATCTTTTTATTCTTACAGTCTCCTCCACCTCTCTCCTTTTTTCCCTTTCATCCTAAAGAACTCCCTTTAGTATTTCTTTTTTTTAAGATTTATTTTTTATTTTCTTTCTCTCCCCTTTCCCCCCAATCCCCACATTGTCTGCTCTCTGTATCCATTTGCTGTGTGTTCTTCTTTGTCTGCTTCTGTTGTTGTCAGTGGCATGGGAATCTGTGTTTCTTTTCATTGAATCATCTTGTGTCAGTTCTCTGTGTGTGCAGCACCATTCTTGGGGAGGCTTCACTTTCTTTTGCACTGGGTGGCTCTCCTTATGGGTGCACTCCTTGTGCCTGGGGCTCCCCTATGTGGGGGACACCCCTGTGTGGCACAGCACTCCTTGTGCGCATCAGCACTGCATGTGGGTCAGCTCCACACAGGTCAAGGAGACCCGGGGTTTGAACCATGGACCTCCCATATAGTAGATGGACACCTTATCCCCTAGGCCAAGTCCACTTCCCTCCATTTAGTATTTCTTGAATGGCAGGTTTCTTATTGACAAATGCTGTTAATTTCTCATTATCTGTTAATATATTGAAGTCTTCATTTTTTGAATGCCAGATTTTCTGGATACAGAATTTTTGGCAGGAAGTTTTTTCTTTTAGCACCTTAACTCTGTCATACCACTGCTTTCTTGCCTACATGGTTTCAGATGGGAAATCAGCACTTAATCTTTTTGAGCTTCCCTTGTATGTGATGGATCTCTTTTCCCTTGCTACTTTCAGTATTCTCTTTGTCATGAGCTTTGGACAATTTGACAAGTATATGTCTTGGGCAGAGGTGTTGGGATTTATACTTTTTGGGTTGTGCTGTACTTCCTGGACATGTACATCCCTTTCCCTCAGTAAGGTTGGGAAGTTTTCAGCCATCATTTCCTCCAGCACTCCTTCTGTCCCCTTTTCCTTCTCTTTTCCCTATGGGATGCCTACAGTGCATATGTTTCTGCAATTCAAATCCTTAAGTCCCTGCTGGATTTTTTGTCTTTTCATCCTTTTGTTTTGCTATTTGATTTCAGATGTACTGCCTTCCTCATCATTGAGTCTTTCCTCTGTCTGTTCACATCTGCTGTTTTGTGCTTTCAGTGTATTTTTGATTTCCTGCATTGTGCCATTAATCACCATCATATCCATTATCTTTTTATGTATGTATGTTTTCAATTTCTTCAGTATATTCTCCCAGTGTCTTTTTTTAAGATTTATTTTTTATTTATTTTTCTCCCCTTCCTCCCCTCCCCCCGTTGTCTCCTCTCTGTGTCCATTTGCTTTGTGTTCTTCTGTGTCCACTTGTATTCTTGTCAGTGGCACCAGCAATCTGTGTCTTTTCATTGCATCGTCTTGCTGCATTACCTCTCCATGTGTGTGGCACCACCCTGGGTGTGCTGCACTTTTTTGCACTGGGCAGCTCTCCTTATGGGGTGCACTCCTTTTGCATGGGGCTCCCCTATGCAGGGGACACTCCTGCATGGCACAGCACTCATTGCACACATCAGCACCGCACATGGGCCAGCTCATCCCATGGGTCAGGAGGCCCTGGGTTTGAAATTTGGACCTCCCATGTAGTAGGCAGATGCTGTATCTGTTGAGCCAAATCCACTTCCCCCTGTTTCTTTTTAATATCCTCAATCTCTTCCTTCACTTCTTTAAGTTGACTCATGATATTTGGACATCTTTGATTAGTTCCATGTTCTATATTTCCTCCTTTTTTTCAATTTGTTCGTTAGCCTGGGCCATGTCTTCCTGTTTCTTAGTATGGGCCATACTTTTTTGTTGGTGTCTAGGCATGTGTTTATCTTGATGGGTTTATTCAGTTGGTTAGCTTCTCTTTCTGCTCTAGTGTTTTATTTTGTTATTGTTTTTGCATGTTCTAAGTTTTCACTTTGATACTTCATTCGTCTTATTGTATTTCCTTGTCTGTGTTGTCTTGAAAAAAAATATGACCAGAGGAAAGGAAAGAGATAATAAGAGGAAAAGAATAATAATAGCAGTAATAATAATAAAAGGTAGAATAGGGGTCATACAAGACCTAGGAAAATAAATACTCCACATGAATGAAAAATCTTAAGGACAGTGGAATAAGTTTTAAAAAGTGGAATAAAAAAATGAAATGAGAAAAAATAGAGAAAAAGAATGAATTAAAAGCCTGGAATGATGAGTAGAGAGGTGAAAAAGAAATAAAAATTTTTTTAAAATTGAAGACCAAGCAAAATAGGCAAGGTGCATGAAAAAGAACAGAAAACAGAAGATAGATAAATGAAGGAAAGAAAAGAAATTATGTAGGTAGAAAAAAATCAGTAAAAGTAAAATTGGGGGGACAAAGAGAGGGGAACACCACAAAAAACAAAACAAAACAGCAGCAATGACAACAACAAAACAACTGAGGAAAGACAGCCTTCTCTTTAGGCCCCTAAGGAGCTTCTCAGGCTGCTGGTGTTCATCATTCACCCTGCAGCCTACCTTCTGCAGGCAGGTGATGGACCCAGTTTTAGTGATTAAAATTTAAAAAGTTAAAATAAAGAAGGGGGACTTTTTTAAAGCAAAGAAATAACAGGTCCAAGAGCACTTAAATCAGAAAGAGTGCCAGCATATTCCTTGTTATAAATTGCTAGCTGATGCCTGATAACCAGTTGGGTCACACCTTAGACCAGGGGTCTCATAAATGCAAGGCAGAACTCCCTCCACTGAGCTAAATTGTCTCCTTAAGTTCATGGGTCTTTAGAGAGCTAGGTGCCACCTTCCCCAGGTGTTTGTAGACTTCTGTACTTGCTAGAGTCCTGCTGATAGGCGGTTGTGGCCAGCCCCTCTCTAGTCTATTGGCTTTCTCTCCCCAGGAGGGCATCTGGGTGTGACAGCCTTCCTGAGGGGATCCCACCTCCCCTCTCCCAGGCAGATTTGGGTTTCTTCCAAGATTCCAAGGGGCCTGAGCTGGCCAAACTCACCACAAAGAAACCACTGTGCATCATCTGCCAGACCCCTCTTCCTCCCAGGGAACACCCCTTCCCAGTCCCTTGGCAGCAGCAAGCCAGGGGCCATGTGGCTACTTGCCGGGATTGTGGGGTACATGTGCAATTCCCAGCCACAGGGATGAGCAACTCCTGGTTTTCTTCTTTATCTTTCCAGTACCTTCCAGATGACTCAGAGCACCTTCCTGTTCTATAAATATCCAGAGCCCCTCCTTTAGATAGGTACCTGCCTTCTGGGTGCTTTTTTTTGTAGGCTTGTAAGTCTCTACCTACCTTCTTCATCCCTTTTCCTGGCAGTCCTCAAGGCTGTTTTTTGGGGGGAAGTGGGTTTGGCCCAATGAATAGGGTATCCACCTACCACATGGGAGGTCCACTGTTCAAACCCCAAGCCTCCTTGCCCCATGTGGATCTGGTCCATGCACAGTGCTGATGCACATAGGGAGTGCTGTGCAATGCAGGGGTGTTCCCTAAGTAGGGGAGCCCCACGTGGAGGGAGTGTGCCCCATAAGGAGAGCCACCCAGCACAAAAGAAAGTGCAGCCTGCACACACGGAGAGCTGACACAACAAGATGATGCAATAAAAAAGAGACAGATTCCTGGTGCTGCTGCTAAGAATAGAAGAGGTCACAGAACACACAGCGAATGGACACAGCAGACAAATGGGGGCTGGGGAGGGGAGAGGAAAAAAAATCTTTTTTTTTTTAGTTGTTTTTTGATGTTTGGTCCTCTAGAATATCCTCCCAGTTGTCTCTATTCCCTTGGCAAAAAAATGCTAGACCCATAGGAAAGGAAAGAGGTAAGAATAATAGTAATAATAATGCAAAAAATTTAAAGAGGAACTGCATAAGAGCTAGGAAACTAAGGAATATAAGTAAAAAACCATAAAAAATACAAAGGAATAAGAATAAAAAGAGTTGGAATAGAAAAAATTAAACAAGAATGAAAATAGAAAAAAATAGAATGAATTAAAATGCCAAGCGCATCAGAAGACCGTAGAAGGAAAGAGAGAAAATGAAAAAATGAAGACCAAAGAAGAACTGGTAGAATGAAAGAAAAGCAACAGAAATCAGAAGGCAGAAAAACAAAAGGAAGAGAAATAAAATAGGTTGAAAAATAAGTTTAGAAAAAGGAACAAGGAACAAAGAAAACAAAAGAGTAACAAAGAAGCCACCCTGGAAGAGCAGCCTTCCCTCTTAGGCCCCCAGAGACCTCATAGGCTGCTGGTGTTCATCAGTCAGTCACGTACAGCCTGCCTTCCACAGGTGATGCATCCAGTTTTACCAAGTGAAATAAAGGACAAAGAAAAAAATCCAAGAAACGGTTAAAAAAACAATAGAATCTCAGCCTTATGTCCCTATCATGAGGTGCTCGCTGTGTGCCTACTCTCTCTGGATCCCTTCACTCAGGAGGTAGGTACCAGGGCTCCAACCAGGCACCTACATGCAAGGCAGGGGCTTCCCTCTTGTGCTGCAGCAGCTCTATGAGCTAAACAGGCTTTTGGAAGCTTGTCTGGTTCTTCCTGGCCCTGTTTCCCTTAAGAGTTGGACTTTCTAACAGCTTTCAGGGGCTGGGCTAGTTGGGTGCCCATCCCTGCCCCTCCTTGATCAAGTTCCTCTCTCCAAGGGTGGCTGGGTGTGACAGCCTGCCTAAGCAGATTCCCCCTCCACTCTCCCCAGGGCCACCTCAGTGCTGGCTGACATCCTCCCTGAGATTAAAAGGGGGCTGAGGTTTCCAAACCCACAGAAGAGAAACCACTGCCCACCCTGCAGCAAACCTGCTTCTTCCCAGGGAATGCTCCCTCCCCCTCAGCTGGCCTTTGAGGGCCAGGGGGTCCATGGAGGCTATTTGCCTTGAGGGTGGGGCTTGCCCACCACCTTTTCCAACCACAGGGGTTAGCACCTCACGGTTTTCCTTTGAGCTCTTTATCTCTTTGTCCACCTCCCTCCTGAATGATGCCTGCTGCCTCCTGTTCCTTGGATTCCCAAAACAGCTCACTCAAGTTAGGCCCCTGCCCCCTCTCTCCCATTTTTTTTTCAAAAGAGATGAGCAGTACCCACTTCCATCGACACCATTTTCCAGATTAGTGCATCTACAAATTTTTAATCTGCTCAGTGAGTGAAAGGAAAACATGAGAATTATGTCTCCCCACGTAGAGAAAATCAATAAAGGGCTAGAAAGTATAAATTTAGTGGAAATAGAAATTCTGGAGTTGAAAAGTAGAATGATGTGAGAACTTCTCTAGAGGTGGTCAACAACAGGTGTTTCCCTGACTAAAGAGCTAAACAATTCCCTCAGCAGCCTGGAGTGTGCACCTTCCTATTTCAGTCCTTCCTCTCCCAGATCATGTGCACTTCAGAAGATGTAGCAGTGAGACCTTCTAGTTTTCTTATTAATTTTACTGGTCACTAGTGATGTTGAGTGAATTTTCATACCCTTGCTCATGCTTAACTCACTGCAGATCCTGTGATTTAGCATATAAAGAGGAGGGGACTTGGTCAATTATTGTGTTTTCAGAGACCTCTATTTCCTTCTGAGAACCAAAAACTGCACCCAGCCTGAATGAAAATACGCCAGTGGAGACACAGCTCTGTACTCAGACATATTCCACATCCTTGCCTCTGAGTCCCCATGAAATTTACAGGAAAATTTTGTCCTCCATTAACAGGGAGAATTAGGACTCAAATTTCTGTGAACCCCAATATCCCTCAGAGAATCCCACATATTCCTACCCAAGTCAACCAGATCTCAATGAAAGCCCTCCTCATATTATATAAATTAGTCTATCACAGTCTCACAAGGGAGAAAGGTGATTGTTTTCTCTATTAAAGATACTTATTGAAGCCATTTAAATTGGAGAATTGGTTTTTCCATTTCTGTAAACAAAAATGGCTGCTGGGATTTTTATAACTATTATATTGAATCTGTAGTTCCCTGTGGGTAGTATTGATATTAGAACAATACAGTCTTATCATTGTTGAAACAATGGGTGTCTTGCCATATGTTTAGGTCTTCTTTAGTTTCATTCAGTTGTTTGCTAGTGTTCATGTGTTTTATCCTTTCATTAAATTCATTTTAGCTATTTTATTTGTTAGCAGCTAATTGAATGGACTTTTTTTTTTGCTGTGCTGTTTAAATGAAAGTGACTTTTGTGCCTTTATCTCCTACTATGCAAGTTTGCTTAATGCCTTTATTGTTGCATTAGTATTGTTGTGGCTTCTTTGGAATTGTGTATTTAAAGGAGTATGTCATCTATAGGGATAGCTTTCCTTCTTCCATTCCAGTATGGATGACTTTATTTCTTTTTCTTACCCAATTGCTCTGGCTAGTACAATGTTGAAAAGCAGTGATGAAAGTGTGTTAACTTATCTTGTTCATGAACTCTTGGGAAATATCTTCAGTATTTCACTATTGAGTGTAATGTTAGCCATGGAGTTTTAAAATGCAGCTGTGAACAGAGTAGAATGACTTTCACAAATGACCATACATGTAGTGAGCAGCAGAAAGTCTCCAGATTATAGGCATCCTGTGAGTGCATTTCTGAAATCCTGGAATGTGAGTTAGTTGTAGGATACCTACATTTTTGTGGTTTTGAAGAACTTAATTCTTGCTGATGTCCATATGTTCAAGGTTTAATAATAAGATCATGATAGACTATGCCTGAAATATTTTGATGTGTTCTTAAATTTTAAAAATTCAATAAACCCTATTAAATGAATTTTTCTTTCCTCAGGTTATTTATAAAATAGTATTTTAATTGGAGTAAGAACAAGTATTAGCCAGAATCCTTGAGGACCATGTGTGTGTCTGATGATAGGTATCAAGCCATATGGTGGTAATATTGTAGTCCAGATATAAATGATGCTGAACCTATTTGATTATGTATCTAAAGCAATAAATAATTTTCAGAATTTGCTGAATATGAACCATGATTGCTAACACCAAATGTGTATGTAAATAGATTCATTTAAAACTAAATAGAAAATAACTGTAGTCATAAAATATAAAAAATTAAAATCTAATGATTGTAGGAATACAATACATTAAATATACAAAAACAAGACTAATTCAGAAATGAAATATAGTATAACTTATTGAAATAACATATACATATTGCTTTTGAATATATATAGACTTTTATAGATCATTGATTTTGAAAATCTATAGACGTATAGAGAATGACTAGATTTTGGCAACGTGGTAATGTTTCTCAAGAGAGGAGTACATGTAAAAGGAACATTCAGTAGTCATGTGGAGAAAGAAAATAGGCAAGGAAAGGTGCAGTAGAGGTAATGAACTGAGTGAAGACCCTTCTTGGAAGAGTGGTGGAAATATAGAATCTGAAAATATCAGGAAGAAAGCTTCCATATTTTAAAATATTTCATAAAACATGTAGAAAGAGAAACAGAGCTGTGTTGTTAGAAAGCTATTTTCAGTTTCACTTCTGTCTATGAAATTTTTTTAATCATGAAAACCAAGAGAAAAAAACATTGTTATTTTCAAGTATCAAAGTAATACAGGGAGAAAAGGAGTAGGTGCAGAGTAATCCACAACAAATGAATGAAAGCTCTTTGTCATGATCTATATTATGTACTGAAGTATACTTTCTGAAAAGTAGAGAACAGGCATTAAGAAAATGAAATAATACATGATAAGATATCATAAATTTAAAAAAACTCAAAAAGTGAATGAGAAGAAATAAGAAAAATGGAAATACAGCTCAAAATTGAAGTATAATCTCTTAAGAAATAGGGTGACAAGATAATGCTTAAGTAGATAAAGTGAAAAGCTGAAAGGGCTGAAATATTTAATGAAGAATGTTAAAGATTGAAGAAAAACACTCAGAAGTTGAGGAATGGTTCCGATGATCCACTAGCTGAACCCTGGGTGCCTGAAGCAGGAAGTGGGTGGGGCCATCCCCAGTCTGGAGGCCTTGGGTGGGCCCTGAGGTCTGGGTGGGTCCTGTACATGGGCAGTGCTGAAAGCTGCCCCGGCCCTCCCTCCCATGATGCTCAGCTCCAGGCTGCAGGCCTTGGCAGGTGGTGTCCAGGCTCCTTCAGCCTGGCCTTTGGTGATGGCTGTGGCTGCTCAGGTGCTAGGCAGCCTTGAGCTCTGTACCCTGGGAATGTTTGCAGGAGGTGTTAGTCCTGTGCACTGGGGAGGGTGCAGACCTGTGCTGAGTCTCATCCTTTTTTTTTTTTTTTCCATTCATATTTTTTTATTGACTTTGTAATAATATTACATTAAAAATATATATGTGAGGTCCCATTCAACCCCACCCCCCCACCCCACCTCTCCCCCCCCCCCCCAGCAACACTCATTCCCATCATCATGACACATCCATTGGATTTGGTAAGTACATCTTTGGGCACCTCTGCACCTCATAGACAATGGTCCACATCATGGCCCATACTCTCCTCCATTCCATCCAGTGGGCCCTGTGAGGATTTACAATGTCCGGTGATTACCTCTGAAGCACCATCCGGGGCAGCTCCATGTCCCAAAGATGCCTCCACCTCTCATCTCTTCCTGCCTTTCTCCATACCCATCGTCCACCATGTCCACTTTTCCCAATCCAATGCCACCTCTTCTATGTGGACATTGGATTGGTTGTGTCCATTGCACCTCTATGTCAAGAGGAGGCTCAGATTCCACCTGGATGCTGGATGCAATCCTCCCATTTTCAGTTGTAATCACTCTAGGCTCCATGCTGGACCTCCTGCTGCTGGAGCGGGTGGTGGTGCTTTCATCTGGGTGGACCTGGGGGACTCCAGATCACTGATTTGTCAATTAAAGAAAGTCCATGAACTGGGTTTCCACAGAGCCGTTAAACAGATGGATGGCTCCAGGATGACCGTGTGCTCCCCCTTGTTGAGGGCAGTTCTGGTTTATGTCCGTTGTCCTTCCTTTTCATGTCACCCCCTCTCACTAAGAGTATCCTGATGTGACTTTATGTTACATGGTCAAGCTATTAGGTCTATTTTGAGCATTTCTTTAAGAAAGGTTGACTTAATGACTGAATGATTTAAGTTAAAAAAACTTGTAAAACATAGGGTGTGCAATGAGACACAGGCATATATACTTGTGTCTGGATGGCTTATCCTGCAAGGAGGTGTGTGAAATTGGTAAGTGGGTGTCTGGGCAGAGGTAGAATGGAGGGAACAGGCTGGATGAGAGGGAGGCTTACCTTTCATTGTGTACCTTTTTCAACATTTGATTTTTATTAAAATGAGTGTTTTTCCTACAAAATACACAATAATAAGATTCTGGGAAGGGATCATTATAGGCATTTGTAATATGTCCTGTTATGTGAATTTTCCTTCTAGGAGACCCCTAGTCAGCTGGACAGTCCCAGGCAATGGGACAAAATTTTGTTTTTATATTCATGAGAAATATGGTATGTGCTTTTCCATTCTTTTAATATCTTTTTCTGGTTTTGCCATTGGGGTAATGTTAGCCTTATCTCATGAGTTAGGAAATGTTCCCTTTGCATTGTTTCTGAAAGAGATTGTGGGGAATTGGTTTCATTTTTCCTTAAATGTTTGGTAGAATTTGCTTTTGAACTGTCTGAACCAGGTCCTTTGTTTTTTGGAATGTTATTAATTATTGATTCAAAATTTTAATGGCTGTAGGGTTATTCTGATGATCTATTCTTGTGTGAGTTTTGATAATTTGCATCTCTCAAGAACTTTTGAGTCATTACATCTAAGTTATAAAATTATTGGACCTAAGGATGTTCATAGTCTTGTTTGATTATCCTTTTAATGTCTGTGGAAGCAGTAGTGATGACACCTCTTCCATTCCTGGTATTGGTAATTTTTATCTTCTCTATTTTATGTTTGGTTAGCCTAGCTAGAGATTTATCCGTTTGATCAGATCATTTCAAACAACAAACTAAGGCTTTAGTTTGGGCATATGTTTTGATTTCTATGTGATTAATGTGCAGGAGTGCACTCACTGGACTGTATGGTAAGTTTATGTTTAGTTTTGTAAGAAACTGCTAACTAGTTTTCAGAGTGACTGTACCATTTTATATTCCCTTATGCAATGTATGAGTGATTCAGTTTTTCTGCATTCTCACCAGCATTTGGTATTGTCACCTTATGTTTTAGTTGTTTTAATAGTGTGTAGTTGCATATCATAATGGTATAGTTTGCATTTCTCTAATGACTAATTATATCCAGCATCTCTTCTTGTACTTATTTCCCATCCATTCATCTACTACGGTGAAATGTTTGCACATATATAGTGCCCATTTTTTAATTGGATTGTTTTTTATTTTTAAATTTCCCCTCCACCCTCGCAGCTTGCTTGCTGTGTCCATTCTCTGCACACTCTTCTGTGGGTTTTTTTGCTTGTCTCCCTCCTTTGTCGCGTGACCTGGCTGAGTTGGCTCTCTGCAGTACCTGTGGGCGAGGCAGCGATCCTCAGCCTGTGGGTGAGCCTGCCTTCACAAGGAGGCCCTGGGATGAGAACCCAGGGCCTCCCATATGGTAGACAGGAGCCCAAGTGACTGAGCCACAGCCACTTCCCAGGATTTGTTTTTTCATGGTTGAATTTTGAGAATTTTGGAAATTCTTTTGATTTATTCTAGATATCTGTGTTTTTGTGGGTTTTCTTTCTTTTTTTTTTTTTTGGTATTTGGCTCAGTGGTTGAACCCAGGACCTCATTAGTGGAAAGCCAGCCCTCTACCACCAAGCCACATGGGCTCCCCTGAAATTTTTTTGTTTGCTTGCTTTTTGTTTTTGTTTATTTTAGCAAGTACTTGGATCTGAACCCAGAACCTCTTGTGGGAAGCAGGCGCTCAACAGCTCAAGCCACATCCACTCCCAATATTGTAGATAGCTGTTCCAGATATCAGTTTCAGATAGTCTAGGTATGTGTTCTTTCTTTGTCATACTTAAGTTTGCAAATATTATTCTCGTCTGTAGTTTGCTTTTATAGTTTCTTTTTTTCAGGTCTGTAGTTTTAAAATTTGGTGAAGGGAAACAGACTTTGGCCCAGTGGTTAGGGCGTCCGTCTACCATATGGGAGGTCTGCGGTTCAAACCCCGGGCCTCCTTGACCCGTGTGGAGCTGGCCATGTGCAGTGCTGATGTGCGCAAGGAGTGCCGTGCCACGCAAGGGTGTTCCCCGCGTGGGGGAGCCCCACGCGCAAGGAGTGCGCCCGTGAGGAAAGCCGCCCAGCGTGAAAAGAAAGTGCAGCCTGCCCAGGAATGGCGCCGCCCACACTTCCCGTGCCGCTGACAACAACAGAAGCGGACAAAGAAACAAGACGCAGCAAATAGACACCAAGAACAGAACAGACAACCAGGGGAGGGGGGGAAATTAAATAAATATATCTTTAAAAAAAAAATTTGGTGAAGAGCCATGTATCATTTTTATTTTTTATGGATCTCATTCAATGCACTCTCTCTTCAGAATCTCTTTCCATGTTTTCAAATATCAACTAGTTTTGATGATACCCCAGTCTTTCTCTTGCCTAACATCACAACCCCATTGATACTTCTGCTTCAGTGTCACAATTTTAAAAAAAAATTATTTTCATTATTTTTAAAGGAGCTTTAGTTGCCATAGATGTTCCATCAAAAATATAGGGGGTTCCCATATACCCTACTCCCTCCCTCTAACACACTTTTCCCCATATACATTATCCTTCATTCATTAGTGTGGTCCATTTGTTTCATGGGATGAGCACATATTGAAGCATTGCTGTCAAGCATGGTCTATAGTTTGCATTGTTTCACACTTTGCACAGCACATTTTTATAAGTTTGAGAAAATGTATAATGACGTGTATCTGTTATTGCAGTATCATGCAAAATTATTCCAGTGTTTGAAAAATGCCCCATGTAATGCCTATTCTTCCCTCTCCCTCCCCTCAGAACCTCTTGTGTCCACTGTCTTTATATCAATGTTATGTTCTTCCATTATTAGAATAATAATAGTCTACTTATCCATAGGTGCATTCCTCCTGTTTGTTCATTCCTCTGTCTTTTGGAGTTGGGATTGTGTCACTTTCTTACCCCACAGTAATCCAGCAACAGCTACTTCAAATAAGTGTGGAACCCGACCACCTGGTTTCCCTAACTGCTGCTGCTCTATCTAATCCACCATATCACTTGCCTGGACTGCTGTGATAGCTCCCTAACTAGTCTGCCTTTTGACCTACTTGCCATTGTGGTCCATTCTTACCTAGCAGCCAGAATGATCCTGTTAAAACCTAAGACAAGTCTTGGCCCTTGTTTTTCTTTACTGAAACCCCCACACTTTCCCAGTTTATAGTAAAATGCAAGGCTATTACATTGCACTACAAGAACCTCCACAATGTGTGCTCCAAGTTTTAAAAGCATTTATTGAGATATAGTTACATACCATATAAGCTATCCTAAGTGTACTTTATTATAATTACAGATGTGTGCATTCCTCACCACAATCAAGTTCAGGACATTTTCATTAATCCTAGAAGGAAAGCCCTATACTCCTTAGAAGTCACCTCTCAATCCCTCTATCATTCCCCAGCCCTCCATAACCACTATAAATTTCATCTCTATAAATTTATCTTTCCATTTTATATTAATGAAATCATAGAATATATGGTACTTTGCATCTAGTTTCTTTCACTTAGCATAATGCTTTCTTAAATTACTATAATTTTTTTAAATGAGAGAAGTCGTATGTTTACAGAAAATTCATGTAAAAAATACAATGTTCCCATGTATCCCTCTATTGTTGACTCTTTGCATTAGTGTGTCAGCTTTGTGAGGATTGATGAAAGAATATAAGATATTACTGACAACTATAATCCTTAGTTTACATTAGGTGTATTTTTTCCATCTACCTTCCTATTATTAACAATGTGTAATAGTGTCATCCATTTGTTATAATTCATGAAAGAGCAATCTTGTATTTGTTAACCTCAGTCCATCATCCATAACACATTCACTTAGTTAAACAATCCCACCTTTAGGCTTTTAGCTTTCCTTCTAGTAACGTACATGACCTTAAACAAATTCTCTCAACCATATTCACAAACATATAATTCACAGTAAGGTCCTACCATCACCACTATCCATTCCCAAACATTTATAATCAACCTAAATAGAGATTCTGCACAATTTAAATATCAGTTTTCCATTCTCTAACCCATTGTATCCCTTGGTAACTTATATTCTAGATTCTAAATCTGTGAGTTTGCTTCTTATCCTTAGTTCATATCAGTGAGATCATACAATATTTGTCTTTTTGTGTCTGACTTATTTTACTGAATGTAATGTCCTGATGGTTCATCCATGTTGATGAATGCATCAGGACTTCATTCTTTCTTAGAGCTGAATAATATTCCATTGTATGTATTCACCACATTTTGTTTATCCATTCATCTGCTGGTAGTTATTTGGCTTCTACCCTTTCTTTATTGTGCTCTGAACATTGACATACAAATACCTGTCTGAATCCTTGCTTTCAATTCTTTTGGATATATATGCAGAAGTGGGATTGCCAGGTCATTTGGTAATTTTAGTTTAACTTTTTGAGTTACTGCCAAGCTGTTTTCCACAGCCAATACACTATTTTATATTCTTACCAACAGTGTATGAGGTTTCCTATTTATATGCATCCTTACCAGCACTTGCTATTTTCCAATTTAAAAAATAATAGCCTTTTGAGTGGGTGTGAAGGACAGCTCATCATGCTTTGATGTGCCTTTCCCTAATGGCTAATGGACTTGAGCATCTTTTCTTATGCTTATTTACCATTTGTATATCTTCCTTGTAGAAATGTCTATGTAAATACTTTGCACATTTTTAATGTTTTTTTTTTTGTCATGCCCAACTCCCTTGGAGGTAATTGAGTGATAAAGCTCTTTCTTCCTTCTTGATGTGGAAATAGCCCCTCACCATTTGCCTGCTTCCTCCTCCTCCTTTGATCCCCAGCTCCAGTCTTGTCTTCTCTGACTTAGGTAACCTTTTTTTTTTGAGGTACCAGGACTGGGCATTGAACCTGAACCTGGGACCTTGTATGTGGGAAGCTGGCACTGAACCACTGAGCCTACATAGGCTCCCTTGAGTTGGTTTATTCATTTGTTTGCTTGTTTGTTTTTAGGAGGCACCAGGAACCAAACCTGGGACATCCTATGTGGGCAGCAGGTTGAACTTCATCCACTCACAGCATCTTTCTTACCTGCTCTGTTATCCTACCATTGACCCCTCTTCTTCAAGTTGTATTTGCTGATTCTTTATCTCTTGCTCACTGGATCACCTAAACAGTCCTAAACAGTCACCATGCACTCACTTTATTTAATAAAGTGTAAAGGGTGGAGACGGTGGCTCTTTCCACCATCTCTATGATGACCCTTCTTGTTGGGTAGGTGGTTTCAGACCATCATATTTGCAGCCCTTGAATGTAGTTGAGGCTCACCATGGGCTTTGAGGGAGGCCCAACTTGGATGGAATTGTGACTCTTGTGAAGTCATTTCCACAGTGGTTTACCTTAAGTCAGACTTCCCTGTACTTAGATCCTGACATGTACTTGGTGGGTCACTTCAGGAAAAGTACTTTGAGATCTTTGTACCTATTCCTCATCTGTAAATTGGTGATAAAAAAATACCTAATTTTTCAACTTTGTTTTATAATTGAATCTAATTTTAGCTTGCCTGACTCCCCAGATAGTCTCCTTCCAATCCTGTTCCCCAGAAAGGAGAGTGATGGACTCAGTGGGTCCCATGCTTTTTAAAACATTTTTTAAAAATTTATTAGAGTATACCACTCATACATAAGCATACATAAACATTAAGTGTATAATAATAATTGTGAATTTACAAAACAAATATATATAACATGATACAGGACTCTCATACCTCACCCTATCACCAATACCTTGAATTGTTAAACATTTTAACCTAATGATTAAAGAGCATTGTCACAATATTACTACTAACCACAGTATTTTCCCCCAACCCACCCTATTATTATCTTTATATCATTTATATATGATCATTCATAAATAATAAGTATGGTAAAAATTGTGAAGTTAGAAAGCAAACATGTGTAACATCATTCAGGGGTCCCATACATCAACCCTCCACCAACACCTTGCATTTTCATGAGATGTTTCTTACAAATTATGAAAGATTTTTGTCAAAATCTTGTTGTTCTTATGTTACATTTGGTGTATTTCCCCCCCAACCTACCCTATTATTATTTTTTAACTATAATTTTATGGCAGAAGTTGTAAACTTATAAAACAATCATGCACATGTACAGAATTCCCAAACAACACCCCTCTATCTGAACATTTGTTACAGATAAGATAATATCATCTGATTGTTACCATGACCATAGTGTACATTTGGCATACATTTTCCATATTGCCCCATTATCAACACAGTACATCTTTGGCATAGATGCAACAATATTATATTATTACTGCTAATCAGAGTCCATAGGTCACTCCAGTTGTATTTTTCCCATACTTCTCCACATTCCCACCACCTTACAGTAGTGATGTACATTTGCTTTAGCTAACAAAGGACACTTTTGCATTTGTACCATCAAACACAATTCTCATCTACTTCTTGGTTTGCTGTGCTATTCAGGGTTCCTAGATTATTTCTTTAGCATTCTGTCAATTGGCATTTCATATCTAGATTACCATTTTCCACCACATCCCCATTTATAAACTAGCTTTTACTCGCTATGTGTTACCATCCGCTCTATACATTTCCACACTTTCACAGCAAAGCTAATTAAAATTTATGTACATTAACCATCAGTAGTCCATCTCAGTCCTCCTCTTATCTCCTTTAAGAATCTACCATGTACCACCACATCTTGAAGATACTTTCTTACCATTTGTTCTAGAAGTTTTATGGTTCTTGCTTTTATTTTTAGGTTTTTGGTCCATTTTGAGTTAATTTTTGGATAAGGTGTGAGATAGAGGTCCTCTTTCCTTCTTTTGGCTATGGATATCAAGTTCTTTCAGCACCATTTGTTGAATGGACTATTCTGCCTGAGATGTGTGGGATTGATAGGCTAGTCAAAAATGGCTTGACCATACATGTGAGGGTCTGTTTCTGAACCATCAAATTGATTCCATTGGTCTATGTGTCTGTCTTTATGGCAGTACCATGCTTTTTTTAAACCACTATATCTAGGAAATATGATTTAAAGTCTGGAGGTGAGATTTCGCTTTTCCTTTTTAAGATATTCCTGGCTATTCAGGATCCCTTACCCTTCCAAATAAGTTTGATAATTGTGTTTTCAATTAAAAAAAATTCTGGTGGAATTTTCATCAGGCTTGCATTGAATCTGTATATCAATTTGAGTAGAATTGACATCTTAATGATATTTAGTCTTCCAATTCATGAGCATGGAATATTCTTCCAGTTATTTAGAACTTTTTTTAATTTTTTTTTTAATATTGAGTTGCAGTTTTATGAATACAAGTGCCTTACATCATTGGTTAAGTTTTTTCTTGACTTTTTGAGTTTTATCTGCCGTATTTTATTTTCACCCTTCTTTTCCTCTTTTAATTTTATTGATAAAATCTTCATTTCTAGACTCTCTTCCAGGCCTCTCTGTCCTGTCTTTTCTTGTCAGGGTCTAGCGTAACCTTTAGTATGTCTTGAAAATCTTGCCTCTTGGTTAGAAATTCTCTCAGTTTCTGTTTATCTATGAATATTCTAATCTCATCCTCAGTTTTGAAAGACAGTCTTGCTGGATATAAGATCCTTGGCTGGAAGTTTTACTTCTATATTTAGTATCTTAAATATATCACGCCACTGTTTTATTGCCTCCCTGGTTTCTGAAGAGAAATCAACACTTAATCTTATTGGGTATCCCTTATGTCATGCTTTGCTTTTCTCTTGTTGGTCTCAGAATTCTCTTTGTCTTTGGCATCAGATATTCTGGTTAGTATGTGTCTCAGAGTTGGTTGATTCGGATTTTTTTGGATGGGAGTACATTGTGCTTCTTGGACATGGATATCTATGTCCTTCAATAGGGTTGGGAAATTTTCTACCATTGTTTCTTCAAATATTCCTTCTGCCCCTTTTCCCTTTTCTTCTTCTCTGGGTCACCCATGACATGTATGTTTGTACATCTTTTGCTGTCATTTATTTCCCTGTTTCCTTGTTCAATTTTTTCCATTCCTCATTTGTTCTTTTCTATGTTCACTTTCAGAGGCCATTTCTTTCAGCTTACCAATCCTTTTTGCTGCCTCCTTAAATCTGCTTTATATGATTTCAATGTTTTTAAATTTCATTTATTGCACCTTTCATTCTGAGATCTGCTAATTTGCTATGTATGCTTTCGAGTTCTTTGTGCTCCTCCAGTGTCTTCTTAATATCCTTAATCTCTTTAGCCATCTCATTGAATTTATTAAGGAGATTTGTTTGAACTTCTTTTTTTTTTTTTTAAAGATTTATTTATTTATTTAATTTCCCCCCCTCCCCTGGTTGTCTGTTCTTGGTGTCTATTTGCTGCGTCTTGTTTCTTTGTCCGCTTCTGTTGTCGTCAGCGGCACGGGAAGTGTGGGCGGCGCCATTTCTGGGCAGGCTGCTCTTTCTTTTCACGCTGGGCGGGTTTCCTCACGGGCGCACTCCTTGCGCGTGGGGGCTCCCCCACGCGGGGGACACCCTTGCGTGGCACGGCACTCCTTGCACGCATCAGCACTGCGCATGGCCAGCTCCACACGGGTCAAGGAGGCCCGGGGAGACGGACGCCCTAACCACTGGGCCAAAGTCCGTTTCCCTGTTTGAACTTCTATGATTAGTTGTCTCAAGTCCTTTCTGTTACTTGGAACATTATCTTGTTCCTTTAACTGGGCCATATCTTCCTGTTCCTTGGTGTGGATTATAATTTTTTGTTGTATTGGCATCTGGTGTAGTAGAGTATTTATTCTGGGTGTAGTTTTTCCTCTTTAGTTTATGGCTTTCTGCCCTTTCTCCTTTGCTGGTTGTGCAGTAGGAGCCAAGGATGTAGTTGGTACTCTAAGCTGTGGAGGCTTAAGCTGCCCTCATTACCCAGGGACCTATGAAGCTTCTCTCAACTTTCTCCTTTGCCAGGGGTAGGGACAGAATCACAGCTGTGTGGAATAATTCAAGTTATGCAGGCTGTGACTGTGGCTGCCCAGTGAAACTGATGAAGCTTCATGCCCCTTTCACCCCTGCCTGGGGCAGGGACAGAGCTGCAGGCATGGGCAGCAATCTATGTATTGCAGGTCCAAGATGACCACAGTTGTCCTGGTAGACTTCCAGTTATTCAGCCCATGTCAGCTAAAGGTTCCTGAAGTTACCTGGATAGGCTAGTGCAGGGTCCACTAGATTCCCCCCTGCCAGAGGTGGGGCTGAAGCCTAGAATAGGACTGCAGGCTGATCTGGGTGAAAGAAACAGGTCCCTATGTTCAACCATGATTTTGGTCAGCCTGGCTTCCCCTTCTGCTGGGGGTGGAGTTAAAATGGTGGCCACCAGCCTCTTTCTGACTTGGACAGGTTCATCCTTTAGCTCTTCTTAGGGTTAGACTCTAGCAAACTGAATTTACTAATCAGTAGCTGAAATCAGTGGCCAACTCTCTTCCTCCCCTGTTTTTGGGAAAAAGGAGCTTCCATTTCTAGCCAGAGGATAGCTCTTGGGGCAGCTTGTGCTGCTATGGTAGGATATTCTCTGACATCTCAACTTGGCTGGTAATTTCCCAAAGAGGCTAATGCAGGTCCCCCAGCTTCCTCCCTGCTGGAGGTGAGGCTGGGTCCTATGCTAGAGCTGCAATCTGATCTGGATGGAAAGGTGCTGGTCCCTACCAGCACTGGGATTTTTATTCTGTCCTGCTTCCCCTTGTGCCCAGCGTGGAGTTAAGATGGTGACACCCAGCCTCTTTCTGACTTGTTCAGGTTCAAACTTTAGCTGTTCTTAGAATTATATACTGTAGCCCTCTCAATTTACTCATCAGTAGCTGAAGTTGGTGCCCAACTATGTTTTCCTTCCCCATTTTTGGGAAGTGGAGCTTCCTATTCCAGCTGCAGAATAGCTCCCGAGGTGGCTTGTGCCTCCACTGGATGATGGGCACCAGCTTCCAGGGCATGGGGTGCTCTACTTCTGAATCTTCTCTGCAGATGGGCAGTCTCCTTCCTTCTGTTCTTTCAAGGATGTTGCATGAAGCTCTTCTGGCTTCCTGGATTACCCAAACAGGTGCTTTAGATAGCACCATGTGATTACTAACTGCCCTGTAGCAGGAGCTGACTCTAGGAACTCCTTACTTTGCCACATCTTGTTAGTTTTCCTTGAATTTTGGATATTTTATATATAGGTCTAAAGTTTCCTTTTACATTTTTGTTGTTGTTTATGTTTCTTTGTTGAGAACTATCTTTTCTTTCATTTCAAGAGTATTTACCTTTCTTATTGAGCAGAGACTGCTTTGATGCATAATTCCTTCTCTGGTTCATTTGGGACTGTATTGGCTGATTTTTTCCCCTGGAGAATAGATGAGATTTTTCCAGTTCTTTTTATGTTATGTTGTATAATTTGGGATGATATCTTGTTGTGTGTGCTTATTATATAGTTAGAGACTTCTGAAAGATTGTTTTGGCTAGTTGGTGCCTTGCTATTCCATATGAATTTGAGGATCACCTTTTTCCATTCCTAAAAAAAGGTTGCAGAGATTTTGGCAGGTATTGCATTTATTATTTTTTTCATTTTTTTGGTCTTTAAAAAATTTTTTAATGTTACCTTAAAAAAATACAAGGTCCCTATAAACCCCCATCTCCCTCACCCCACTTTCCCCCCCATAACAACCTCCTCCATCATCATGAGACATTCATTGCACTTGGTGAATACATCTCTGAGCACCACTGCACCTCATGGTCAATGGCCCACACCATAGCCTACACTCTCCCACAGCCCACCCAGTGGGCCATGAGAGGACATACAATGACTGGTAACTGTCCCTGCAGCACCAGCCAGGACAACTCTAACCCCTGGAAATGCCCCCACATCACATCTCTCCCTCCCACTCCCTGCCCCCAGCAGCCACCATGACCACTTTCTCCACACCAATGCCACATTTTCTTTAGTTACTAATCACAATCATTCATGAATAGAACATCAGTAAGTCCACTCTAATCCATACTCTATTCCTCCATCCTGTGGACCTTGGAATGGTTGTGTCCACTCCACATCTATATAAAGAAAGGGCTTAGATTCCACATGGATGCTGGATGCAATTCTCCTGCTTTCAGTTGTAGGCACTCTTGGCTCCCTGGTGTGGTGGTTCACCTTCTTCATCTCCATGTTAGCAGAGTGGTGTAAGTCCAATAAACCAGAGTGTAGGAGTTGCAAGTCTGTTGAGGCTCAGGGCCTGGCTATCACATGGTCAGTCCAGAGATTCAGGTCCCCTGGGTATACACTAAACCCAAGCACCAACTACAGATCCAGTAAAATAACAGGGGAGGCTTGTGGACAAAGATCAGATCTGAGTCCAGCTCCATCACACAGAAACACAAACTCCAAATTAGGGCCAACTGACATGGCACTGAACTCCACCTGCCATGACCACAGAAACTGTTGGTCCCTGTAGCCCTCAGAAGAACCAGTACCTGGGGTTGTATCTTCTTTATCTGTCTCTGGGACTCTGCTGAGGTGTGCGTAAGGGCAACCACTCTGATGACCTCCCGGCTCTTTTTGGAGACTCATAGCCACATAAACTCATTTGTCCTTTCCTTTCCTCCTTTTATTCAAGGTCAAAAAGCATTTTTAACTCCTGGTATTATATGTAGACAGATATTCTGATGGTCCGAGTTGACCCCTTTATTCAAGGTCATTTTCTAGTTACATCATCAGCTGGTACTTGGTAGTAATCCCTTGGTGGAAGAAGTTGCCTTGCCAGTTTGCATACAAGGCAACACTTATTGCAGTGATGGAAGGCAAAACATCAAAAATAAAGCTTTTGCATTTTTAAATTTTTTGGTACCCCAATTTATTTTTACCTTAATTTTTCTAAATTAATATGTATTCTATATCTAACCTTTAAGCTCATCACTATATTTCATTTTATTACTAATGGAACCTGGCAATATAGGGCTTCATTTTTGAAGAAGTTTTGGATCACAGAGAGGTTCAACAATGTCAGAGGAGGAACACTGGTGTGGGATGTTATTGACAGGGGACACATGGTTGGCAGGGAGTTCTACAGGGCATATATCCATATATCCAGGGTACATAAAGATGTTTGGATATTTTCATAGTTGTTACAATTAAAAACAACTGAGGGAGTGCTGAGTTCCTAGCCAGGGGAGCTCTATCACAGTCCCTAAAGGAACAGCAACAATCCCCCAAGTGCAATAGGAAAGACCAAAAAAGAAGGAAGATCCAACAATGAGCCCTTGATACTAATGATTATGCTTGTGAGCCTGTGCACCTGAGATAAGAACAAGGCCTAGAGCTGCAGTGTGCCTAAGAATTGCCTAAGAATTACCTCCTGAGAGCCTCTGTGTTGCTCAAATGTGGCCAGTCTCAAAGCCAAACTCAGCATGTAAATGTATTGCCTTCCCCCCAGTTTGGGTATTGCATTTAATCTGCAGATCACTTCAGATAGTACTGATATTGTAACAATATTAAATCTGAAACAAGGACTCGCCATTTATTTTGATCATCTTTAATTAATTAAAATTAATTAGGTCATAATTTAGGTCAAATTTAATTAAGTGCTTTGCAGATTTCAGTGTATAGGTCATTCATCTCTTTATTTAAATTCATTATCAGGTATTTTATTCTTTTAGAGGCTATAGTGAATGGAATGTTTTAAAGATTTTTTTATTTTTTCAAATGTACTTAGGTTACAGAAAATGTTACACAAAAAGTATAAGGGATTCCCAAATGCCCCATTCCACACACCTCCCACCCTTCCCCACATTAACAGCTTCTTTCATTAATGTGGTACATTCATTGCAATTGATGAACACATTTGGAGCATTGCCACGAAGCATCGATTATACTTTACATTCTTCCTACTCACTCTCACTCAATTCTTTAGGATATATAGTGGCCTCTATCTGTTTTTGCAGTGTCAGTAAAGACAATTCCATGTTTCAAAAATGCCCCCATATTACACCTCTTTTTCCCTTTCTGTGCCTTCAGCACCTCCAGCAGCCACTGTCTCCACATCAATGATATACTTTCTTCCATTGCTGGAATACCAGTAAGTTCATAGTAGAATATTAGTAAGTCCACTCTCATCCATATTTTATTCCCCAATCCTGACGATTCTGGAATGGGGATACCTACTCCACTTCTAATTGAGAGGAGGCTTCAATCCCTTATGGCTGATGGATGGGACTCTCTTGCAGTTGTAGACTCTCTTGGTTCCTTGGTATGGTGGTTGTCCTTCCCCACCTCCTTCTTAGTTATCCTGGGTGATGTCAATGAACTGCAGAGTAGGTGTTGCAGCTGCTGCAATTGATGTTTAATGCCCATATCACAGTGTTTTTTCCTGGTATGGAAAAACAAAACTGATTTTTTTTTTAGTGTTTATCTTATACCCTGCAACTTTTCTGAATTTGTTTCCTCTAGTAGATTTCTTGAGGATTTTTTGGGATTTTCAATATGAACGATCATACCATCTGTGAATAGTGGTAGTTTTTGATTTCTGATTTAAATGCCTTTATCTTTTTTTGCCTAATAACCCTGGCTAGAACTTCCATTTTAATTTTGAATAGAAGTGGTAACAGTGGGCATCCTTGTCTTGTTCCTGACCTCAGGTTTCATTCTTTCATTGCAGGCTTTCATTGTTTCTCACATTGACTTTGATGTTAGCTGTGAGTTTTTTGTATTTACTTGTTGTGGTTGTTACCTTTCATTCCTATTTTTCTGAGCAATTTTATTATGAAATCATGGTAGATTTCATCAGAAGGCTTCTCAGTGCTATTGAAGTGATCATAGATTGTTCCCTCCATTGTTTTTAATGTGTGTTACTACAGTGAGTGATTTTCTTAGGTTGGCCCACCACTGCATTCTGGGGATAAGTCACCCTTGGTCATGGAGTATAATCCTTATAATATATGTAGTTTGATTTGATTTGCTAGTGTTTTGTTGGGAGTTTTTGCTTCTGTATTCATATGGAAGTGGTTCTTTGTTTTCTTTTGATGTGTCTATCTGATTTGAGTATCAGAACAATAGTAGCCTTATGGAATAATGAGTTAGGAAGAATTCCTACCACTTTAGTTTTTTGGTAGAGTTTGGGAAGAATTGGTGTTAATTCTTGTTTGAATGTTTGGTACACTTCTCCCTGAAGCCATCTGGACTTTGACCTTTCCTTGATGGGACATTTTCGATTATTATTCAATCTCTTTGCTTTTATAGGTCTGTTAAGATCTTTTATATCTTCTTGAGTCAGAGCAGGTTGTTTTTATGTTTTAGGAATTTGTTCATGTCTTCTCAATTATCTAGTTTATTGACATATGAATGTTCATAGTATTCTCTTATAACCCTTTTAATTTCTGCCAAATGAGTGTTAATGTTCCCACTTTCATTCCTTAAATAGTTATTTGCATCTTCTCTCATTTCTCTTTGTTTGGATAAAAGTTTGTCAATTTTATTAATCTTTTTAAGGAACCAAATTTTGGTTTCATTGATCCTCTCAGTTGTTTTTCTGTGCTTTATCTCCCTTGTCTCCTTTCTGATCTTTATTATTTCCTTCCTCCTACTAATGTTAGGTTTAGTTTTCTCTTTCCTCAAGATATGAAGTTAGGTAATTGATTAAATATCATTCTTTGGTGGGTGGGGACTCAATGCCCTACTGGCAGAAGAGGTTTCTGTAATTCCTTAATTAAGTAAACCTATGAATCCAGTATCATCTGATATGCCTAGAATTGAAATTCATCAATAATATCAAACTGCTACAGCCAATATCTAAAAGGGGAACAAAAAAGTTGGAGCCTTTATTTACCTATCCTATACTTATTTAAATCCAAGGTGGGAGCTAAAATATAAAAACTCAAGGATGTGGGCTGCTTAGAAAAATTCTTGCTCCTACTTGCCTTGTGAATCATGTTACCTTACAAACTGGGTCCCCTATCTAATGTCTGCTGTGACCTAATTAAAACAATAGGCAGCTGCAGAGTCTTTTAAAAAAATCCAAATTTTATAAAGAACCAATTAGAAAGCCCTGTGTACACCAAAAAGATACATTTTCAACTGCCTTTTGAAGGCTTAGAAGGAGGACTGCTTGATCCCCAAGTCTGAATGTGTAAACAATGTTTGGATAAGGAGCCAATATACTATAGGATATCTGAGTCATGGTATCTCTATTTACCAGCCCACTAGCCATACCAGAAATAAACTTACCCTAGATATGAAGTCGCTGGGCTAGGGTTAACCATAAGATTATCAACTCCCTATGGAAGGTTTGCCTATCATGAGGCAACCTAACAGCCACAGTAGAAGAACGTGTCAATATCATTGATGCAATTCTCAAAACAATTCGAGTTTCTATAGACACAGTAAATGTCATGCATAATGAGATGGCCTTAGATCATCTTCTGGCAGAACAAAGAGGGGTATGTGCAGTAGCCAATATCTCCTGCTGCACATGGTTAAATACATCAGTGCAGCTAGGGCTAAACACCCAAGCCATTTAGCTTCATAACATTACCAATCCTCCTGCATAATCGATATGAGAATCCATCAAAAACTCTATGCCTAAATTATCATGGTTCTTACCCATAATAAGTCCCCTAATAATTGGTATCATGCTCTTAAAATGTGGTCCCTGCCTTCTTAACTGCTTGGTGTACTTCATGAGTAAAAGTTTAGAAGCTATTAAACTGCAAGTGATCATAGCCCAGAGCTATGAACGATTCTGTTGTCAGTGTGCTGACAGTCAAATATACCTTAACATAGCTAGGGCAAGATTCTGCTCCTCCACTGGAACCTGTCACAACATCCACAGTCAGCAGGAAGCAGCTCCAGAAGCTAAACCTCCTCAAGAGTAAGGAGAGGGTATAAACAGAGGGGGAACTGCTACAAGGATGGAGTGCCCCCTGGATGATTACACACGGAAAATTTCACCTGTCCTTTTGTTTGAGCTATGCTTATTTTCAGGAACTAAGGGTAGGTTGCCAGTAACCACAAGAGCAGCCCACCTAGGGCTGCCAAAGATGGCAAATGGGCTCCCTGTGCAAAAAGTATTATAAAAAGTACCATGTGCAAGAAGAGACCATCTGCATATAACAGAGTAGAGTTAACAATAATATTGTAATATTTGCAGCAATGGCAAAGATATTATATCAATTCTAAGGGACAATAATAAGGGGTATAAGGAGATATGGGATTTTTCCTTCTCAAGTAGTGAAAATGTTCTAAAATTGACTGAGGTGATGATAGCACAACTTTGCAATGGATGTGAGAGCCACTGAGTATACACTTTTAGTGGATTGTACAAAACAGGAGACTGTATAACACAGTGAATCCTGTGGTAGAAGATGGACTGTGGCTAACAGAATATGAAAATGTTCTCTCATGAACTATAATAAGTACATAATACTAATTCAGGGTGTCATTAACTGGGTGAGTTGGGGGAAAAATACACCAAATGTAAGATATTGGCTATATTTATTAGTAGTCATATTTTTATAATGCTTTTTCATGGTTTGTAACAATTGTTTCATAACAATGCAAGGTACTGCTGTTGGGGTAATATATAGGAGCCCTGTATGATGATATTCATGTTTGTTTTGTAAGTTCACAACTTATACTATACACTTATTATTTATGGATATTCACATATGAATGATAATCTTCAATAAAAACTTAACAAAATAAAAAGTTGTAAAACTAAAGATAGGAGGTAGCATGATTGTAAAATAAACATAATTATTTCAAAAGTGAGGTTTATTCTCTACAACAAGAGAGGATGATAAGGTAAATATACAGCAGAGGTGATACAGAAAGTTTGCTTCTAAACAAGACACTCAGTTAAGGAAAACCTTTTATAACTTCTTATTAAGAACAGACAGATAATACAAGAAAACTTTAACTGAACAGAGAGAAAACCACGGTATGAAGTGATTTTGTATGAAGCACTGTATGAAGATATTGTCTGATGGGAAAACTCTTAAAAATCTTATAAACCTATCAAATCTTAGCCACCCTGTGCCATGACAAATAAAATCCATTTTCTGCAAACCTTCAACTTTCTGTATCAACTCATGATTGTCCTACATATTCCCATTTCTTTCTACAACAACCAGTTTATTTTACTTTAAAATTTAAGACAAAACTTTATTTTCCTTTAACAAAACATATCTTGCAAATGTATTTAAATGATCAAAAAGATCTTGGAAACTCTCTTCAAGGTAACAATCTTGAAAACATAATTTTTCTTTCAATATAATCATGGAGGTGAAGAAGGTGAACCACCACACCAGGGAGCCAAGAGTGCCTACAACTGAAAGCAGGAGAATTGCACCCAGCATCCATGTGGATTCTAAGCCTCCTCTTGATATAGATGTGGAGTGGACGCAACCATTCCAAGGTCCACAGGATGGAGGAATAGAGTATGGATTAGAGTGGATTTACTGATATTCTATTCATGAACTATTGTGATTAGTAATTGAAGAAAATGTGGCATTGGTGTGGAGAAAGTGGCCATGGTGGCTGCTGGGAGTAGGGAGTGGGAGGAAGAGATGAGATGTGGGGGTATTTTTGGGACTTGGAGTTGTCCTGGGTGGTGCTGCAGGGACAGTTACTGGACATTGTATGTCCTCCCATGGCCCACTGGGTGGACTGTGGGAGAGTGTGGGCTCTAATGTGGACCATTGACCATGAGGTGCAGCAGTGCTCAGAGATGTATTTGCCAAATGCAATGAATGTCTCATGATGATGGAGGAGATTGTTGTTATGGGGGGAGGAGTGGGATGAGGGGGATGGGGGGAATATGGGGACCTCATTTTGTTTAATGTAATATTAAAAAAATAAAGACAAAAAATAAAAATAAAAATAATAAAATCAAAATATAAGCTCTAATAGATATAGTTCTAGTTTATTTGATCAGTAATTACATGGAGTTGGGAAGAACACACCCATGTAGAATGAAATTTATGCTTATATTGTACTTTTTAAAAAAGATTTATTTATTTCTCTCCCCTCCTTCCCCTTTGTCTGCTCTCTGTGTCCATTTGCTGTGTGTTCTTCTGTGACTGCTTCTATCCTTATCAGCGGCACCAGGAATCTGTGTCTCTTTGTTGAGTCATCTTGCTGTGTCAGCTCTCCATGTGTGTGGTGCCATTCCTGGGCAGGCTGCACTTTCTTTTGCACTGGGTGGCTCTCCTTAGGGGGTACACTCTTGTGCATGGGGCTCCCTGTAACATTAGGAGTGTTAATTTATATGTAAATGCTTACTTATCTCTAAGTCAATTTGAATAGAGCTCTTTGCAGGAGTTTCATAAGTTAATTTGGAAATAATATTCAGATGTAGGAAAATATCATGCATCAAACATACAGAAACACAGAGTTTATACTTTCAATTTAAACTACTAATCAAACATAAAAAACAGAAATACAGAAAACATAGACATCTCATGAGCTTTTAATTTCTCACTTGTCTTTTTCAAAGAATCATTTAATGAAACTTTAAAAATATTGCTAACATACTCTGAGCATCAGTTGAAATAGGCATCTCATTTGACTGGCTGGGATATCACATTTGGGAGCACATCTCTGAGATGAGTAATTTTGTCTACTTGGAATGTTTCTCATAATTAACATTAAAATTCTAGGTTGTCTTTGTTAGATATTGCCAATTTGTTCGATATGTACAGCTTCCAACTCCATAATATTTGAATATGTATAATATGCCAGTGTGCCATAGGATAGAGAATTAACATTTTAAGAGAATGAGGATCCATCTTTATCATTTTGCTTCTTAACTTGTGCACAGGTCAAAGAAACTAGCCATAGCAAACATGAAACTGTGGACTGAACCATAAGGCTAGAGACTCAGGATCAAAACTTGAATTTTCTCATTAAAAAGATTGACCCACTGAACTTTGGACTGAAAGCTAGTGAGACTGGAGAGCACAGACAGAAATAAGTGGAGCTCAGATCCAAGAGGGACTCACTCATGAACCTTATAGATGGTGGAGAGGAGAGCATGCTGAAAGGTTTCAGCAGGAACCTACTTCTGTCTTCTTATCTCCAGAGCCCTTCATAGTGGCATTCAGATTCTGTTCTCATCACTGAACCTGTGCAAAAAAATACCCAGGTAATTAACATTTTGGATTTCACACCTTTATTAAGTGATTCATGAATTAGGCAGCATTCAGCCCAAGAGCAAGGCTCATATAGGCAGAACAAGGTAGTCTGAAAGAAAATAGAGTCAGGAAGTGGACTTGGCCCAGTGGTTAGGGCATCCGTCTACCACATGGGAGGTCCGCAGTTCAAACCCCAGGACTCCTTGACCCATGGGGAGCTGGCTCATGCACAGTGCTGATCCACGCAAGGAGTGCCATGCCACACAGGAGTGTCCCCCGCATAGGGGAGCCCCACGTGCAAGGAGTGCACCCCATGAGGAGAGCTGCCCAGCATGAAAGAAAGTGCAGCCTGCCCAGGAATGGTGCCGCACACATGGAGAACTGACACAAGATGATGCAACAAAAATAAACACAGATTCCCTTGCCACTGACAATGACAGAAGTGGACAAAGATGCAGCAAATAGACACAGAGAACAGACAACTGGGGTAGGGGGGAAGGGAGAGAAATAAATAAATAAATCTTTTTTTTAAAAAAGAAAATACAGTCTTACAGAGTGCCTTACTTGGCTTAGCCTTGACTTAGAGGAACTAGGCTACAGAACAAAAAAGGGAGCTGGTGAGTCTCCCCAATTTCAGGTTCAGGGAGAAGGACCCTTTACAAGAGACAGGAACTTAATTAGGCTTTGGTTTCTGATATGGACTTAGCATGAAAGTCTCCGTATCAGGCCTAGTAAACTTAATTATCATCTGTTGTGCTTGTGTCTTCTATTAATTTTGAAAGGGCAGTTCTTATACTTTCTCAAAAAAAGTAGAATGAATTTCACAAATTTTCAACAAATGTATAAATGAAAGCACAACATCCTAAAAAATGAAAATTTATCTATAAGGGGCACATGGGCCTGCATACAAATGACTCCTAAAATAAGATGGAGAGAAACTGCAAAAATTTGAAAGATATAACAGCATTCCCTATCACAGAGTCCCCAGGACCTGGGGGCACAGGGACCCCCAAGGGGAGATCATGGCCACTGCACCTAGAGAGCCCCAAACTGGAGGGGGGTGCATGCAGGGCACAAAGAGGAAGCCCCCAATAACACAAAGCAAGGGAGCTATGCAGCCCCAAAGAACAGGATCTGTGCAAGCTGGCACCCCAGGTTTCCACAGGAAACAGTTGCTGGCAGCTACAAAACATTTACAGCTTCTTCTCTGAAAGAAAAAAAAATTTAATTAATTGAAATTTAATAGCCAAATGTGGCTAGTGCTTATACTAGTGAACACCAAAGACCTGGGATCTTGGATGAGGCAATTAAAAGCAATGAAATTTTTCTTTCATGTAAAAGTTGCATGTTTGAAATGTCTGCAGGTGGGTCCCACTATTGGATGGATTAGTTGGTGAATATATATTACAAAATAAGATCAGGGAGGATGTGGGGCTGCTGGAGAGGGAAATACTTCCCAGAACTGGGGTTCAGTTCAGGCATGGCCCATGCCTGCCCCTTCCCTGGCTTCACCCACACCTGCCAGGCAAGGGCTGACTGTGTAAAGGGAACCAAATCATCTTGATAGTGCCTGTCTGTAGAGGGTGATTTTCATGATCTCCCCATCCCAGGCACCCAAGAATCAAACCACAGCCAGGGCTGCAGCACTGAGCCATGGAATGTGGCAACTCCTAGAGCCAAGAGGTGTCTTTTAAAGAGCCACAGGTGGGTAATCTCCTCAGCCATCAGTTAAATAACACACACTGCTCCTCACTCACCATCCTCCTGTAGTGAGGATGGTCTCCTGCCCCATCTGGGGACTGCTCTGCTGGCACTGGACACTTCTGCTCAGACCACTACAAGCTCCTGGGATGGGGGGCCCAGCAGGCCAGGTGCCCTGGTGCTCTGTGGGTGGGCACATGGGCTGTCCTGAACTAAGGAAAGGTCTGCAGCCTCCCCCACTGCTCCCTCCAGCTTATGGCTGATGGTGACCTGTGGACAGGCCTGATGACAGATGTGAACCTGCCTCCTGAACAGGTGCGAGTGGGCTATATTTTGGAAGTTAAAGGTAGCATTAGTATTTGCCTGTGCTACAGAGGAGGACACCTAGGGCTTCTCAGAAACAGAGAGAAACTTAGTTTGCACAAAGCTAGGGCCCTGTGTGTACAGTGGCACTTTGCATACATGCACATGCAGGCAAATGCATGCACAGTGGCATTCAGCAGAGGGGCGCAAAGATGGGAGGCAGGATGGGAAGGAAGAGAAAAAGCCTGAAATGAAGGAAATCACAAAAAAGCAATGAAATAAACTAACACCCCCCAGAGACAATACTGTGAGTAAACCAGCAACTCTACACACACTCTTTAATAAAGTGACACATTCTGGTCCACAGCTGGCAGAATGTACCAGAGGGGCATTCACCTGACATTTCACAGGTCTCCTCCCCTCCATATACAGTAAAAACAAAAGAGCAGGAAAGGAGACCACATTTTCTCCTTGATAAAACCTGGTTGAAAACCCATAATGGACTCAAAGTCACAAGGTTGTCTCTTTTTAAAAAAATCTGCTAGTGAAACATGTCTTGGATTGTCCATCTCAGCAGGGAGTGATTTTTAATAAGGATGGAAAGAGCATCTGCTCTTGAAGATGCTTCCCTAGAGGAGAAAGAAACTCTGTGGAGCAGGAAGAGAGCCACAACCTGTCCTCCAGGAGGTGCCTCTGCCCTCTCCACCCCAAGGGCCTCTGGGGGTCCTCCAGGGATGCTCCTGCCTGAGGGGAGCTGCCAGCACTGGCACGAAGGCCTGATGAGCCAGAGGAGGAGCTGACCTGGTCTCACCAGGTGGGGCAAAGCAGGAGGGAGGCCCCAAGCCTGGAGGGAACAGCAATGGCCTTTCAGGCACCCAGGGAGCAGCAAGAGCAACAGAGGGAGCTGCCAACCCCACCCAGTACAGGAAGCTCCTCCACTCTCCTCTCTCTGAATTAACACACCCAAAAGCTACTGCTGCCAGCTCAGGAAAGTTAAGACTCTCTTCCTCCGTCCTCCTCAGGGCACACAGGCAGAAGAAGGGACACAAATGGAGCCCTGTAGGAAGGCCTCCCTGACCAGAGGCAGGTGCTGCCTCAACCCACAGCTGACGGGGCTGGGAAGGAGGCGGAGGTGTGTACCAGGTCTGGAGAACTGCAAAGGGAGCCCTAGAAATCAACAGCCCCAGGGAGTGCTTCCTACCATCAGTGAGCCTCAGGATGGCTGGTGTGGGTCAGGAGCAGAGCTCTGCACCCTGAGAGGTGCTGGAGGGAGAGTGATGATGACAACCAGGATGTCAGACCTGCTGAGTGTCACACCACAGAGTGGGGGGATCTCACACATTGGGGTGCACAGAGCAATTTTAAATAGGATGTCAGAGAGGTCTAATGGGGAAGGAGTCCTGAATGCAGAAGTGGGAAGGAGGTGGGGGTTGTGGGTAGCAGCCTGTTTGGGGTGCAACAGGAGAGAAGAGGCCCTGAGGACCAACTCGGGGGCTTGTTGGGAGGGAAGGGAGGAACCAGGTGCAGCCACGTGTCCAGGCCCAATGGCTGCCACATAACCCCTGCATTCCACCCCAAGGTTTTTACCTGAGAGAAATGAGATCAAATGTGCTGCCACCACTAATGTGTCTCTGGGTCATAGCAGCTTTATCTGCAAAGGCCCAAAGTTGGAGCCAACCCAGAGGCCTGACAGGGTATAGCATGAGCCACATGTGGTCTGTCCACACTGTGGAATCCTACTTAGCAGTAAGGATACACACCCCATGATGGATCTCCAAATAATTATGCTGGGTTAATGAAGGAAGACCAAGGGGGCAGGGAGAGAAGAGAGAGAGAGCAGTGCTGTGCAAATCCCTCCCATGCAATTCTAGAAGGTGCAGGGGAATCCATTGTGAAAGGAAGCACAGCAGTGATCCCTGGGTAGGGGGCAGGGAATGAGGGTGGAGAATGGGCAAGTGGGGACTCCAGGGGTGGACATGTTCATTATTTTAGTCTTGGCTTCATAGGTGGACACGTGTCAACACAAACCATAACAGCTGTAGCCTCTAGACTTGCAGTATAAGTAGGTCAGTATGCCCCCAAAGGAGGAGGGGGTTTTTTTGTCTTTATTTTTTTATGTTACATTAAAAAAATGAGGTCCTATATCCCCCCACTCCCTTTACCCCACTCCTCCCCCCATAACAACCTCCATCATCATGATACATTCATTGCATTTGGCGAATACATCTCTGAGCACCACTGCACCTCATGGTCAATGGTCCATGTCATAGCCCACACTCTCCCACAGTCCACCCAGTGGGCCATGGGAGGACATACAATATCCAGTAACTGTCCCTGCAGCACCACCCAAGACAACTCCAAGTCCCCAAAACACCCCCACCTCACATCTTTTCCTCCCACTCCCTACCCCCAGCAGCCACCATGGCCACTTTCTCCACACCAGTGCCACATTTTCTTCTATTACTAATCACAATAGTTCATGAATAGAATATCAGTAAATCCACTCTAATCCATACTCTATTCCTCCATCCTGTGGACCTTGGAATGGTTGCGTCCACTCCACATCTATATCAAGAGGGGGCTTAGATTCCACATGGATGCTGGATGCAAATCTCCTGCTTTCAGTTGCAGGCACACTTGGTTCCCTGGTGTGGTGGTTGACCTTCTTCACTTCCATGTTAGCTGAGTGGGGTAAGTCCAATAAACCAGAGTGTAGAAGTTGCAAGTCTGTTGAGGCTCAGGGCCTGGCTATCACATGGTCAGTCCAGAGATTCAGGTCCCCTGGGTATACATTAAGCCCCAGCACCAACTATAGTTCTGGTAAAAGTAACAGGAGAGGCTTGTGGACAAAGATCAGATCTGAGTCCAGCTCCATCACACAGAAACACAAACTCCAAAGTAGAGCCAACTGACATGGCACTGAGCTCCATCTGCCATGACCATAGAACCTGTGAGTCTCTGTAGCCCTCAGAAGAACCAATACCTGGGGTTTTATCTACTTTATCTGTCTCTGGGACTCTGCTGAGGCGTGTATAAGGGCAACCCCTCTGATAACCTCCTGTCTCTTTTTGGAGACTCATAGCCCATATAAACTCATTTGTCCTTTCCATTTCCCCCTTTTATTCAGGTCAAAAAGCATTTTTAACTCCTGGTATTATATGTAGACTGAGATATTCTGCTGGTCCGAGTTGACCCTTTTATTCAAGGTCATTTTCTAGTTACATCATCAGCTGGTACTTGGTAGCAATCCCTTGGCACCCGGAAGGCTCATCCTCAGGGGTCATGTCCCACGCTGGGGGGAAGGCAACACATCTACACGCTGAGTTTGGCTTTGAGACTGGCCACATTTGTGCAACACAGAGGCTCTTAGGAGGTAACTCTTAGGCACCCTGCAGCTCTAGGCCTTGTTCTTATTTCAGGTGCACAGGCTCACAAGCATAGTCATTAGTATCAAGGGCTCATTGTTGGACCTTCGTTCTTTTTTGGTCTTTACTCTTCACTTGGGGGATTGTTGCTGTTCCTTTAGGGACTGTGATAGAGCTCCCCTGGTTAGGAACTCAGCACTCCCTAAGTTGTTGTTTTTAATTGTAGCCACTATGAAAATATCCAAACATTTTTATGTACCCTGGATATATGCCCTGTAGAACTCCCTGCCAACCATGTGTCCCCTGTCAATTACATCCCATACCAGTATTCAAAGAAGGAGTTTTTAACAGAAATAAACAAGGTCATCAAGTCAGAGTGGGGGGAGAAAGCTAGGGGCTCTGAGGAATAAGAGGAGGTAAGGGTGGGTGCAGAGCAGATGCAGGAATTGTCCACAGGACACGGGGCCCAGAGAGGCTGATGGGGACAGGTGAGGGGAGTGCAGGCCACAGGGTCCTGCTGGTCCCACAAATGGTTGCTTTTATCAAGAGCTTGTGATTTGGGGCCCACCCTCTCCCTCTCATGTCCCATCATACTGCCCTCCCAGGGCAGTGCCCAGCAGTGGGGTCTTTGGCTCCACATTAGGGAGACCCTGCTCCTGGGGGACCTGGTCCTGCTGGCACCTGATGTGACCACAGCATGTGGTGTCCACTGTGGTTTGGGAGATGGGGCAAGGTCCCCTTGGCACTCTCAGCCCTCGGTGCCCTCTCCTCTGTCTCTCCTGCCTCCTGCCATGACCCCAAGCCCTGGGATCTTTCGTTATCTCCTCTCCACTTCCTACACCATCAACAACAAACTGTCACTTGGAATGTGCAAGACCCTCCAGAGCCTTTCAAACTACAAATGGGAATGTAAAATAAGGAGGTCATGCTGCTTAGGAACCCTGGGAGCAATTTATCTGGTGTAAAGAAAATGCCAGATAGAGGCTTCAGGGGTTCAGGGTGATCGCAGGGAAGAGAAAACTCTTGAGCTTAGTTCCCAGTTCTGGTTCAAACATAGGAGAATGTATTGTATCTATTCCTTTCAAGAGACAGCAAGCACACAGCCATGAACCCACA